>NW_024712609.1:27500-33083 GCF_018991925.1 Homarus americanus
GGTCACAGTACACAAGGGGTTAGGACACGGTACACAATGGGTTTAGGTCACGGTACACAATGGTTTAGGTCATGGTACACAAGGGGTTAGGACACGGTACACAAGGGGTTAGGTCACGGTACACAATGGGTTTAGGTCACGGTACACAATGGTTTAGGTTACGGTACAATGGTTTAGGTCACGGTACACAATGGTTTTAGGTCACGGTACACAATGGTTTAGGTCACGGTACACAATGGGTTTAGGTCACGGTACACAATGGGTTTAGGTCTGACACTGGGTTTAGGTCACGGTACCAAGGGGTTGGGACACAGTACAAATGGGTTTTGGGTCACGGTACCAATGGTTTTGGGTCATAGTACACAAGGGGTTAGGTCACGGTACACAATGGTTTAGGTCACGGTACACAATGGTTTAGGTCACGGTACACAATGGTTTAGGTCACGGTACACAAGGGTTACGACACGGTACACAAGGGGTTAGGTCAGATACACAATGGGTTTAGGTCACGGTACACAATGGGTTTGAGGTCGTACACACAATGGGTTTAGGTCAGTGCACAATGGGTTTTAGGTCACGGTACACAATGGGGTTAGGACACGGTTAATGGGTTTAGGTCGGTACACAATGGGTTTTAGGTCCGTTACACAATGGTTTAGGTCACGGTACAATGGGTTTGGACACGGTACACAATGGGTTTAGGTCACAGTTACAATGGGTTTTGAGTCACGGTACAGGGTTAGGACACAGTGCACAATGGGTTTAGGTCACGGTACACACATGGGTTTAGGTCACAGTACCTGAATGGTTTAGGACACGGTACACAATGGGTTTAGGACACGGTACATAATGGGTTTAGGTCAGTACACAATGGGTTTTGGTCACAGTACACTAGGGGTTAGGACACAGTACAATGGGTTTAGGTCTGATGCACAATGGGTTTAGGTCACGGTACAAATGGTTTAGGACACGGTACACAATGGGTTTAGGACACGGTACACAATGGGTTTAGGTCACGTACACAATGGGTTTAGGTCACGGTACACTGGGGATTAGGTCACGATACACAATGGGTTTTAGGTCACGGTACACAATGGTTTAGGTCACAGTACACAAGGGAGGTGGGTCTGATACACAATGGGTTTGGGTCACGGTACACAATGGTTGGACACGGTACAAAATGGGTTTAGGACACGGCACAATGGGTTTAGGTCACAGTACAATGGGTTTAAGTTCACAAGGGGTTGGGACACAGTACACAATGGGTTTGGGACACGTTACAATGGGTTTAGGTCACGGTACACAATGGGTTTAGGTCACGGTACACAGGGGATTAGGTCACGGTACACAATGGGTTTGGGTCACGGTATGGTTGGTCATTTTGAGAGTGGGTCACGGTACACAATGGGTTTAGGTCACGGTACACAATGGGTTTTAGGTCACAGTACCTAATGGTTTTGGGACACGGTTCACAATGGGTTTGGACACTTGCGTACAATGGGTTTAGGTTCGGATTACTGATGGGTTTAGGTCACAGTGCCAGGGGTTAGGACACGATTTATGGGTTTAGGTCACGGTACACAATGGGTTTAGTCACAGTACACAATGGTTTAGGTCACAATACACAATGGTTTGGGTCACGGTACACAATGGGTTTAGGTCACAGTACACAATGGGTTTAGGTCACAGTACACAATGGTTTGAGGTCACAGTACACAGGGGTTAGGTCTCAGTACACAATGGGTTAGGTCACGGTACACAATGGGTTTTGGGTCTGCATGAGGCTAGGTCACGGTACAAGGGTAGGTCACGGTACACAATGGTTTAGGTCACAGTACACAGGGGTTAGGTCACGGTACCAAGGGAGGTGGGTCACGGTACTGAGGTTTAGGTCACATTGCACAATGGGTTTAGGTCACGGTACACAGGGTTAGGTCACGAGCCTGAGGAGGTGGGTCACGGTACACAAGGAGGTAGGTCGTTACACAATGGTTTAGGTCACAGTACACAGGGTTAGGTCACGGTACACAGGGAGGTGGAGTCACGGTACACAAGGGAGGTAGGTCACGGTACACAATGGTTTAGGTCACGGTACACAATGGTTTAGGTTACAATTACAGGGGTTGGGTCACGGTACTGGTTTTGGTCTTTGGTACACAATGGGTTGGGTCACGGTACACAAGGGAGGTGAGTCACGGTACACAAGGGGTTAGTATCGCTAACAATCTTTTCAACACTATATTGTATTTGTCGCAAATCGTATAACAAAATACACGTGCTTTTCCTTACTATACCACAGAACAGCAACAACAACAAACAACAATAACAAACAATAACAACAACATTTTACAACTTCACGTATTTTACCACCCAAAAGCGTTAGGAGGCAGTGTGTGTGTGTGTGTGTGTGTGTGTGTGTGTGTGTGCAAGACTCAACCATACCATCAGTATACACGGTGCAAGAACATAGGCTGAGGTATCTCTCTCTCTCTCTCTCTCTCTCTCTCTCTCTCTCTCTCTCTCTCGTTCGTCGGCAGTCTGTCACCGGTACATCACCTCTCTCTATCTTGTTTCTTTTTACGATTTATTTTTCTTGTTTAATGCCCTGCGCCGTGGTGCCACTTTATCGGAAACGCCGCGGCAATTACTGTTGGTACCCTCACCTTACACCTTCTGGACTGGTGCCATAAGGTTGTTATTCTTCTCCTCTGACTCACTCACTTACCACCAGGATAAATATCTCTAAGTGCCGTCAGCCATCAGCCAGGTCAGCCATCCCCGTCTTCATCGATAAGCATCAGCCTCAGCCATCACCGTCAGCCATCACCCATCCTTGTCAGGCATCACCGCTTGTCGTATACCTACATCACCGTGGCATCACATACCCGTCAGCCATCACCCATCACCCGTCAGCCATCACCCATCACCGTCAGCCATCACCCATCCTTGTAAAGCCCCGCACATCACCTGTCAGCCATCAGCCGCTCCTACACAAATCATTACTAATGATGGTTATTTCAAATGCTCTGTGACTTCCTCCCCATCTAGGGTGTAGTGTTTGTTGTTGGATTCCGCCAGGGAGAAAGATATCTGGTGTGTGTGTGTGGTGTAATGTATGTGTATATGTATGTATGTATGTATGTATGTATGTATGTATAAGGTGAGCCTGTGGTGTAATGGTTCCAGCATACTCGCCTCTGTGCAAGTGGACAGGTCGATCCCCGGACAGGTTGAGCTATGGGCAAGTTTCTTTACGCCATTTGCCTCTGTCTACCCAGCAGTAATTGGGGACCTGGATGTTAATCGATTTGTGGATCGTGTTCAGGGGTGTGGTGCAGTTGGAAGTTGTCGAGTCTTCTGGAATATTCATTGACACTGGAGTCATGCAGCTCGTTAACTAGGGTGTGGTTGTTGTGTTGGCGACAGCCACCTTAAACAAATTCACCTAGGTAGTATGGGCCCGTGATCCTCATAACACGAGGGGCAACCATTATTATTGACTTGTATGTGTGTGATCTATCCATCACAGCCAGCTTGACACAGGAGGAGACCAGAAAGACAGAGCCATTTGTTGATGTATAAATTAGATTAGTAAAATGGTGAGTGGTGGAGGGTCGTCAGCTGTGGAGTATAACACTATCTGTACCTGGCTGGAGGATGACAAGGCTACCACCTCTCTCTCTCTCTCTCCTTTCCTCCCTCTCTTTACTCTCTCTCTCTCCCTCGTAAAACTCTTGATATATGCCAAGATAAAACACCTTCCATCAGTTTGTTAAGAGATGGTCATTTTCCAGGTATAGTGAGATAAAATGGTACTGACAGGTCCGATGATATACCCAAGTCAAGGTATGTGGTATATTTAGCGATATATCTCGTACTAACGTTGATATATTCTATTTAGAAATATTTGTTACTGGTGAGGTGTTAAAATGTTTGGGGTGTTGAAGGGATGATTTAATACTGGTAAGTTGATGTCCATTGTTTGCCATAAAGGTTGTTATATAAAATGGATATGATTAGGTTGGGTTATTGGGTTAGGTTGAGTTAGGTTGGGTTGGGTTGGGTTGGGATTGGGTTGGGTTTGGTTAGGTTGGGTTTGTTGGGTTAGTTGTTGGTTGGGTTGGGTTAGTTTGGTTAGGTTGGGTTGGGTTAGGTTGGGTTGGTTGGGTTGGGTTGGGTTTGGTTGGGTTGAGTTGGGTTAGGTTTAGGTTGGTTGGTTGGGTTGGGTTGAGTTGGGTTGGTTGGGTTAGGTTAAGTTGGTTGGGTTAGGTTAGGTTGGGTTGGGGTTGGGTTAGGTTGGTTTGGGTTAGGTTAGGTTGGGTTGGGTTAGGTTGGGTTGGGATTAGGTTGGGTTTGGTTGGGTTGGGTTGGGATTGGGTGAGTTAGGTTGGGTTTGGTTGAGTTGGGTTGGGTTGATTGGGTTGGGTTGGGTTGGGTTAGGTTGGGTTGGTCAGGTTGTTGTGTGGCTGACAGCGTAAACTACAGATATTAATTGTATGTAAGCTCTTAATAAACAAACTTGAGTATACTTATAACTTTTATTGGTTTGTTATCTCGATTATATTTTGTTTGTTGTTTGTTGTTGTTGTGAATTTTAAAAGTCTTTGTTTTGTTGTTTTTTTTTGTTGTAAATTTAAAGTCTTTGTTTTTTTTGTTGTCATTTGTTTTTAATAATAGGAAGAATATTGGGAATGAAAAGAAGTGGAACGGTAGTAAAATATGGAATAGGAGTAGAAGGAAAGGGGGGAAGAAGATCAGAAGCGAAAGGTGTGGACGTATCACCAAACCAATTAAAGTCTCTGCGACGCAGGTGGTGATGATGCTCTTGTAAATCTAGAGATGCCGTCGTCGATATCTGGTGACTGGGCTGACGTGACAGGGAAAAAAATATGATTAAGTTCTTGTTGTTTGGTTAAGTACATGGCTACATATAATAAAAAAATAAGAGCATACTTGTGCATTTGTGGTATGGGATTAACTCATTGAGGTGTGGTTTATTGTGGGTAAGTTTACGACAGGTGGAGCAGTGGTTAAGTTTTCTCCTGCTTTTATCAAAGGCGAGAAGGTCTTCAGGTTAGAAAATATTGCACACACACACCTGTTTTTTTTTTTCTCTCTCTCTCTGTCTCTCTCTCTCTCTCTCTCTCTCTATGGCGTGGTTGATGGCGACTATTAAATATATGTCGATGTTAATGTTAGTAATAGCGGCGCCCTCCTCCCTCTCCTATTCTACGTATTCTCCCCTCCCCTCTTACATTTTCCTCTTCCTCCTCTTCTTGCTTCTTCTGCTCCTTTCTCCTCTCCCAGTGTCATTTTCATTAATGGCAGAAGGCTCAGGAAGTTGGCGTTCTCGTTTTGGTGATTTTTATGGGGGTTGGTCTTGTTTTGTTTGTGTAGTGAAGTGGTGGTGATGATGATGATGATGGTGATGATGGTGGTGATGATGTGAGTGATGATGGTGGTGGTGATGGTGGTGTTTGATGATGGTGATGATGATGGTGATGATGATGGTGGTGATGGTGATGGTGATGGTGGTGATTGATGATGGTGATGATGATGGTGGTGAGCAATACGTAACTTCTA
>NW_024712610.1:0-65650 GCF_018991925.1 Homarus americanus
AATTCAAAGTAACGAGTCTAAGGGCACTTAATTGTTGATTCTCCATCCTGGGATCTTGGCCTTCTACTGGGTTACAGAGTCAGCAGTGCCCTTGCCTTCACAGGCCCAAGGAGGTCTCCCTGACCCCACAAATCCAGAGATGACACCACTACAACCGCAGCGACCCCCCACCAGACGAGAGTTGGAGACCAAAGCATCCATACTCATACGATGCCTGACGCGATGCGACACGCAGCTATCAACCCCTGCAGGATATGCGGTTACGCCTTGTTTACTGTTGGCCCCTCTTCCAGTTGAAGACACTGGGCTGAGTCTGTCCCTCGCCCAGAGCGACGAGACGCACTGGAGGCCACGGTCCCACAGCCCACTATACCGACAGACAACATCGACGGGTACCATCACCCTGAGCAGCCACCCATGCAGGGACCAGCAGCAACTAGCTCCAGGCAGGAAACCAGTCGCCCTTGGAACCCGGGAGCGAGCCCCTGAACCCCGGCTTCAAACCAGCAGCAACAATGGGTCCAGAGGTCCAAGCGGTGATGAAGATGACAGTTCCCACGCTCCAGGACCCACAACTGGTCCCACTCACCCCTGGTATGGAACCACCAGGTACCGGACAAGCACGGCTGACCCCGGCCCCACCTGGGATTCACTCGCCCGTGTTTACTACACCACAGAACGCAACAAAAACTGGCCTGACTAACAAGCAGAGGAAAACAAACAAACCCTGGTGAGCCTACCCAGGAGGGATCCACCACTGTGAGGGCGTGGGACAGAACGGCCAAGGGCCTCGCTGACACCACATACGGAGGGCAGCCCTGTCCGCAGACCCCGCCCTGCCAAGCTTTCATCCAGAGATGACACCGCGCAGTGGACTGGCTTTAACCTGCCGAAGGGCGGAACTCAGATGGACTGGAAAAACATCTGAACACGTCAGGAATTGCTGCCCAATACAGTAGTTCAAGTGGAGGAAGTGAGGCACGCGAGACAGATCACCAGACGGACGGGAAACGCCAACCACTGATCAAGCAGTCGTCCACCCTGATGCCGGACAACGACTGGTGGAGGTGGTGACGGACCATGCACCACCCTGACCTCGACGAATGCAAAGTTTTTTTTTGCTATTGTATCTTGTTAATAAATTCTGCTGCCATTTTTAGTATGTATAAATATTTATTCTTGTTCTTCTGTTCACAGTTACATTGTACCCAATCAACTTTCTTTTTTTTTTCAGCGCTATGCATTCTAATATTATATATAAGTGTGTGCTGCCCTGGGTAAGAAGTTTAACAGCTGAAGCAACGAATATAAACTGTTCCAGGCTTAAAGATACTAACGCTAGGAACCTAAGCAGAAATAAGCCAAGGCAAGAAATATACATAAATCTTCAAACCCTAGACTCAGTGCTCTATCTAACTTCCTGAAGTTACATTCGACTGACACCTCTTGCTTAGGCGCCTTTCCCCTTCTCACATCTACATCCATCTTTCTTTTTCCATATCTTTAGTTAACCGCTTAATTTTTAATTTGACCAGACTATGGCAGGATGAGGTGCATACCTTGCACCTCAGTAGCTATTTTTCAGGATGGGCACTCACTATTGCTCTCATTCACTGTAGACATCGACTACTTCGCATAGAAGTTGATCTTGGCGGAGGTATAGTAAAGCTTTTGTCAGATCAAACTAGCCAGATTGTGAGATTGTATTAGTTTCAGGGATTATCTTACCACTGCAGACTTGATATTGCTGTCTATGTCTGTGCCATCAGTCTCTGTGATGAGCTTTGGTCTTAAGGGAGGTGTAAGATTGAATATCAGACCAAAGCTTACAGCCCAGAATTATAACATATAACAGCAAGTACAGCACAGACCGCGAGACAATCAACACCACAGATTGACACACTGCAGGTCAAACCTGACCCGCCTAAGTAATTCTTGAGTAACCCTACGATATAACTGTGTTAATGAAACCACACTGGCCAAGACTCCAGCTAAGCAGGTAATTGTTACAAAGCACCACAAGGCCTGCGACATGACCTCACCTGGGCAAACAGCTGTCCAGATCTGACCTAAGGGAAATCAAGGACCCGCTAATCAGCCAGCATCCCTGTTACCCCAACCCAACAAACCTGTCAAGACACACCCACTTAAGCAGGAGGTCACCCACAGCCTCCAGTATAGAGGGGTTGACCCTCTCCCCAGCAGAGTCTGGATAACCAAGGAGAGGCCAGCAACCACGTCCCCTGTCCCACTCCATCAAAGAAGTCCGCCACTAGTTAGCAACGAGGGTCTCCGCCGGGTCCGTCGACAGAGTGATGTCAATTCAACGCATAACAGTAAGTGCTGGCTGTAGGCGGTAAAGTGCAGTGTTCCTGAACCTTCCAACGATCGACTTAGTGGCGCCCATTCGACTCTGTAGAAGTTAAACGAACATATCATAATCTATTATACCCTGTGTACGAATTCCCTATGCAACTAGTAAAATAAAGCTGTAACACGAAGTTGTGTTTCTTATATAATACACTTGTACTGAGCCTGTGTTAATATACGCCCCCCCCCACACCCTCGAGTCACGCTACCAAACTTCCTGTCTGTACACCTCCTACTATAAGTATTCTACCAATATGTCATATCCTCTCCTGGTGAGTTTAGTCTTCATTACAATATAGATTAAAGAAAATATTTACAGTGTGTTTAATATATTACATATTATAAATAAATAAATAAACAAATAAATCGGTAAACGTATTTCAAGTAAATGGGAAAAATTTACTCACACCGACATTAGTTCCAGTTAACAGACGCCATAGAGCTCACTAGTGTTTACACTACTGCACACCAGCAGGTAAAATTTGATGCCAATACTGAAGTGAATTGGCCTTATTTTAAATAACCAACCATAACAAATGCAAAATGAAAAGAGACTCAAAGGAGAGAAATATTATATTGTATGTATGTTGTCGTCAACGAAGAGAAGCAATTGAAACTCTGCAATTGTGTGTAAATGAGGCAGAAAGATAGATCAGCAACCCAAGACTTGGTCAACAATTTTCAGATGCCACATATGGAAGTAGGGTCCACTGTTATACAATACTGTACATTACACTTCCAATATCTTCCCAGGCGGTATCTCCCTGCTTGCAGCTGTCTAATACCCACACAACTTTTAGTTATATTACTTTCATAACATGACAATTAGACAAAATGAAAACAAACAAACAAAAGTTATTTACCAAGACCTTCTCTGACAGAGGTAAAAGATGGAGGGGAGATAAGAAGGCTATTCATAGCATCTGAAGTCTGATGCACACACACACACACACAGATATATATAGTAATAAATGTATGTAGTAAGTACATACAGCAATCTTTTTCACTCAAACCTAATGAAATACTAATGAATTAGAATACGTAGCTGGTGTAAACAGTCGAACAGTCCCACCACCCCATTGTCTCGTGAAGCAAGCATAAATTAAAGAAAATACTGCAGTGGATTTATTTGTTTATTTATTTATTTATTTATTTATAACATACTGTACTGCAATATATTAAACAAATAAATCGGTAAATCCATTTGTACTACCGCAATGAAAATTTCACCGACACCAATATTAATTCCAGCTAAATAACAGACGCTAAGTGACGCCACTAGTGTTTACACTACACCAACCGGCAACATTTGACGCCATTAATTGAAATGAATTGGCCTTATTTTAAAACCAAGATGTAAACAGCACTGCTGAACGGATGGTTGGAAAGGACTCAAGGTCAGTAAGCTCCAATGGCAATACATTTGGGGTACCGTTTTATAGCAAATAGAGCTCAAAACTTATTAAATGGAAAATTTTTGGGTCGTCTATACACCCCGTCGCCTGTAGGCCGAGATATACGGTAACGCCGGCCTCAAAAAAATACATAATGAAAATATTTTGTACCACCATGGCCGCCGTATGTCTGGGTCAGTCATAAGTCAAATATGTCATAAGTCTAGGAGAGACTGTACAGGCACACCACTGATTTCTCCGCAGCTTGGTTCCAAAGCCTTGCTGATTATCCATTTTGCTAGACCAAATCCAGGTCAGCAACAATAATTCAACAACAAAAGCTACACTATGACCCACTAATTATACACTCCCATGTCTCTGAAGCAACCAAGGACTGCTAGAAACTTAAATTAAACAAATGTTAAATGTAAAATGAAATGGAAAAAACAATATTGAGTAACATATTACTGTGCACACACTTTGTACTCAAGGTACCACACTAAAGAACTAAAATTTTTATCCCCAGCAAACTATGAACGTTATACTGTACTAAAATTCAATCTTTTCCTTACAAGGAGTGAAGCACGCAGGTTATATTCGCCAAGTCTAGCCAAGATATTCAATAAGACAAAAAAAAAAAAAAAAAAAAAAACTTTTGCCTAAAACCACCTTAACCCTGGTCAAGAAGGAGAGGGGAGGTAAGGTGTTGACACAGCCAGGCAAAAGGATACCCAGGTATTTATCAGTCACATAGAGGAGATTAAGTTTTTCGCTTACATTTCTGGAATTCTTGTAAGATGGTGGACAATTGAGTGCAAACATCCCATACCTGTAGTTTGCACTATACATAAGATTTTCAGTAATAACTTAGTACATTTGGGCGCAGGTTTGCCAATAGACAATTATTTATTTTTGTTTTCACAATGTATTTTGATGGTGTTGCACGTAAATGAGTAAAATAAATGAAGAAAAGATACATATATCCACCCAAAAAGAATGAGTTGCAAAAATTGTACTCAAATGTACTACAATTAAAGGACAAAAATTTTTATCTTTTAGCAAACCAAGGGATGATTATAATTAAATTGGTCAATTTCTTCACAAAGATTCAAACAATGCAAGTTATATTCTGCTAAGTTTAGTCTGTGACATTTTATAAGATAAAAACTTTAAGCCAAAACTACCTTCTACCCTGGCTGGGAGGGAGGAGGTGTTAAGGCCCCTCTCGTAATTTTGTCCAGACTAAAGGAGCTGCTGAACCATCAGTTCTCGGAAAATCGGTAGTACCCGTACTGTTAAATTTATTTTGATAGCACAGCAGTTCAGAAAAATTTGTGAAGGAAGATGACATCATCAAATTGTAAGGAACATAAATATTTTAGATGAAAACAGGAATTCTGTCAAGAGTGATAAGATTTTGCATTCAACATTAAAGGATAAAACCTTTGTGCCTTATCTGCAGTAAAATACCACTAATTATGCCAGTAACTTGAAATGCCACTACAATACAAATCACCCAAACTTATCCACCTAAATCAGAATTTTATGAAAAAAAAAAAGAAGAGTTAACTGTGTTAAAATTATCAATAATAGCCAAAGTTCAGTAAGAAACTGATACAACGACTGAAGCTAGTTTTGTTATTGCATGGAATATTGCTGGAAAGTTAAATGCCCATATTCTGATGACAATTTGTTAATAAGAATATAGCTGAAGTTGTTGTGCAGTGTTAGATCCAAATAACACAAAACTTGAGCAACTAACAGCACAAACTCCAGTTTCATGCCACTAATTACAGAAAAGGAATATTCCCAAATCAGTACTGATGTTGCAAAATGATTTCAGTGAATTCTACATTCAGCTTAGTTTTGACGAATCTACAGACATACAGTACAAGACAAACCTTGTCAACTGGCGGTATTTTACTAAGTCATGTTTCCTCTGATGTACCAGAACTGTAAAAGAAAAAGATGTTAGAATTGTGGCACTAAAAAGAAACAACCTGGTGTTGACATTAAAAACGCGCTTGACAGAGCTCTTAACAAATGCTTACGTTCCACTTGCTTAAAAGGGGTAACAGATGGAGCACCTTCAATGGTGAGGAAATATGGTGACTAATTACACTAATGAAAAAGTGATCCCAACTATCCGGAGTTTCTCCGAGTTCACTGCATTTATCCATCATGAACATCTAGCAGCTGATACTTCAGGTACAAAAAATGCAAGTGAAAACGTCCTAGATACTGTCAATTTCATCTGCTCAATGGGGAAAACCCACCGATAGTTAAAAAATTTATTGAAGAACTGGGGCTGAAGATAAGCCAATGATGTTCTTTTTAGTGCATTGTGAGGTGGTCAATCAAAGCAACATCTTTGAATAGGTTTGTAGATCTTTGGAGCTCCTCACTACTTTTCTTGAAGGAAAGAAAAGATGTTTCCTTCAACTAGAAAATGATGAATGGATGCAAGTTCTGATGTTCTACTGATATAATGAAACATCTACAAACTCAACTTTGAACTCCAAAGGGAAGGATAAAATTGTTTCTGGATCTTACCTTTAGACACCTTTTAGCTTTCAGAATAAATTAAGAGTTTTCAAAGAGAGACACCGTCAAGAAACTTCAACCACTTTCCTAATCTCAAGAGTGAGAGTACACATTCCCCAATATGAAATCAACGACCACAAACTGGAAGAATACAAAGATAAAATTACAAGGACCGCTTGATAATTTCTAGCCAGGTTTGATGACTTGTAGAAGCTAGCCTTGCTTCACCTTTCTTGTAAATCAATTCATGGTTGATGTGATCAATGATGGTTGTCCGATTTCAACTCTGGGTAACGCATTCATCTGTTGTGAAAATGGAACTATCCCCCGTAATGGAATTTCAGGTGACCTGAGTCTAACCTGATCCATAAATTGTCTACAAATTGAGTTCTGGAAAGCACGTTCCAGAAACAAAATATCCTGAACTAAAGAAAGCTAGTGTGTGACTCATCTAATTTTCGCACAACATACTGTTGTGGAATTCCTGTATATTAGTTGTACCCCACTTGGTCGTCAATTGAACCCAGAGGGTCCCGTTAAGTGAAACTGCTGCTATGAACAACAGAACATATGGGATTAATACTGCCATCAAACAGATGAAAAACAACAAAGCTGCAGAGCCTGATGGAATCCCAGCCGAGGTGTATATAGCAGGAGGACCTCTGCTTACAAGCCGTCTCCACTCTCTCCTGGAGAATATATGGGAAAAGGAGGAAATCCTCCCAAGTTCAATATTTATAAGAACAAAGGAGACCAGTCAGACTGTGGCAACCACCATGGGATTTCACTGGTGGCTGTAGCTAGCAATATTATCGCCCGATTCCTGCTAAACAAACTTCTTCCTGAGGCGGAAAACTTCCTCCCAGAATCTCAATATGGCATTAAACCATCAATTTGGCACAAATTACATGATTTTTGCTGCCCGTCAGATACAGGAAAAAGGTGCAGAGAACAATGTCGTGACCTGTACATAGCTTTCATCGACCTAACCAAGGCCTTCGACTTGGTCAACAGGGAAGCCCTCTGGTGGACCCTCTGCCGTTTTGGCTGCCCACCAAAATTCATCGCCATTGTGAGGCAACTCCACGATGATATGAACGACAGTGCCTTGCACAATAGCACCCAGCCTGAGTTCTTTTTCATCCAAACGGGGCTAAAACAAGAATGTGTACTGGTAACAATTCTCTTTTTCATTTTCTTGGCTGCCTTCCTTACTCGTGCCAGTGCCAATTTAACTGGCGGGGTGGACATCCAGTAACGGATGAAGGGTCTTTTCAACATAAGGTGACTCCAGGCAGGATCAAAGGTGTTGGCAGCTTCCATTACTGAACTTCAGTACACAGACCACCTCACCCTCGTCACTCACACTGAATGCGACCTACAGTACAGGAGATCTTGAACACCTGCGCAGATGCGTATCCACAGTTCGGCCTTGAGGTGACTGTATGTAAGACTTAGATTCTCTTTCGGCCTGCCCCTGTTTCAGCCACACATCCATCATCCATCCAGCTTAACGGTACTACCCTCTCTAATGTTACCCACTTTCAGTATCTCGGCTCACCACCTGTCCACCACCGCGGATAATCGATGAATAGATTAACATCGGATCAGATGTGCATCTCAAGTCTTTGGCAGACTCCATACCAGTGTCTTCAGCTGTAGGGAACTGAAATTATCTACAAATTTGTACGTATATCGAGCAGTGGTCACCCGTACCTTGTTGTACGGCAGCGAGACATGGGTCACATACAGTATTCTCGCTGACTCCAATTGTAGGAGCATCGAGGCTACTATTATCCATGAACAACTTCATTAGACTGGTCATGTTATCCACATGGACGACAGTAGACTGCCAAAGCAGCTACTTTACATTCACCTAACGAATAGCAAACGTAACGCTGGCGGGCAACTGAAAAGATATATGGATAGTCTTAAGACAAACCTGAAAAAGTGCAATTGGAGGAGCACCACACGAGAAGGTGTCAATACTTTCAAGTTAGCCCGACTGCATACCGAGACAGACAAGCGCCACCACCGAAAAGACGCTGTCGCCGCCTCTCTAGCACTAGACGTAGCCCCCCACACGCGCAACTTCTGTGGACGGCTCTGCCAGTCTCGTATCCCCCTCTCGAGTCACCTTAAAACTCACCAACCTAGGTGACATCCTTAATAACTCATATCATTGTATCATAGCTGGATGATCATCATAATCGATTCGAATGACAGCAAAGTAATAAGTATTAGTATGTGTGTGAGTGAATGTGTGTATATGTGTATGTATGTGTATATGTATGTGTATGTGTATATGTGTGCGACCTGTGGTGTAATGGTCAGTGTGCTCGTCTCGCAAGCGAGCGGACCCGGGTTCGATCCCCGTGTAGGGTGAAACTATGGGCAAGTTTCTTTACGCCATTTGCCTCTGTCTACCCAGCAGTAATTGGAAACCTGGTTGTTAATTGATTTGCAGATCGTCCTCTAGGGTAATGGTTAGCCAGTGCAGTTGGCGAGTTGTCCGGTCTTCTCGGACTATTCCTTGAGACTGGGTCATGCAGCTCGTTAACTTAGGGTGTGGTTGTTGTGTTGGCGACAGCTTCTACACCTTAAACACTGGGTCATGCAGCTCGTTAACTTAGGGTGTGGTTGTTGTGTTGGCGACAGCTTCTACACCTTAAACACTGGGTCATGCAGCTCGTTAACTCAAGGTGTGGTTGTTGTGTTGGCGACAGCTTCTACATCTTAAACACTGGGTCATGCAGCTCGTCAACTCAGGGTGTGGTTGTTGTGTTGGCAACAGCTTCTACACCTTAAACACTGGGTCATGCAGCTCGTTAACTCAGGGTGTGGTTGTTGTGTTGGCGACAGCTTCTACACCTTAAACAAATTCAAGTCTAGGTGGCCCTTGGACCGGCCCTACTCGTTACACGAGGGGCAACCATTTTATGTGTGTGTACTGTATATGTGTATGTATATGCTGATAACCACAAGAAAACAAGAAAACACAAAGTTCCCAAGCGCTTTAGTGTAATTCACATTTTCAGTCTGTACTCACCCTGATGATGTGAATTACACGAAAGCGCTTGGGAACTTCGTGTTTTCTTGTTTCCTTGTGGTTATCAGCATATACATGGATCACGCGTATCAACAATGATTTATTTGCGTGTATGTATATGTATGTGTGTTCATGTGTATGTGATTATGTACATGAATATGCGTATGTGTGTGTGTGCGTATGTGTATGTATATGAATATGTGTAAATCACTGTAGTTGCGCGTGATCCAGGTATGTATGTATGTATGTATGTATGTATGTATGTATGTATGTATGTGTGTGTGTGTGTGCGCCTTCCTCAAAATTCCTTTTTCCTCTTTCTATCTCTACCCCATCCCTCCCCCACCTTCACCCTTCCTTCCCCACCTCCATCCGTCTATTCTCCTCACCTCCCTACCTTCACCCCTCCTCTTCCCTCCCCGTCCATCCTTCCTTACCTCTGGGGACGCGGATATGACAGCCTAGGTTGAGGGCCTGTAGCTTGGCGATGGCTAGCTGCTGTAGGGTAAGTCTCTCCAACTCGGTGAACTGAAGGAGTGTCGTGTTCTCCAGCGCCACCACCCGGCCCGTCACGGAGGTCCAAGTGCTCCCTCCCTGCCGACCACAACAACATGTGTCAGGGCTAGATACATACGTCAATAGATAGTTAGAGATGGATGGATGGATAGATACATAGATAGATGGATAATAGATGTATAGATAGACAGATGTTCATTTGGTAAAATTATCATATGGGTTGACATTTAATTAATCAAATAAGCCAGGTACAAGGCCTATGGAGTGTGACGTCATCTAGTGATCAAATTTGATTAATTACAGAAACTTATAAAGGTGAAAATAGATTAGTATTTGTAGACGGCGAGGACCTGTGGACTTGGCTGAAGGTGAACTAAAATATGTCAGGTTAATTAATGAATACAATTACACCAAAAACGTCTACAACAAAACTATATACAAGAAATACAAAAAAAAAACATACAGCAAAATACACTGAGGGTGTCTACATGCTCACAACTTGTTCTAGCTATGTATCACCTCACGACCTCTATACTGTATATCACCTAACGACCGCTATACTGTATATCACCTAACGACCGCTATACTGTATATCACCTAACGACCGCTATACTGTATATCACCTAACGACCGCTATACTGTATATCACCTCACGACCGCTATACTGTATATCACCTCACGACCGCTATACTGTATATCACCTCACGACCGCTATACTGTATATCACCTAACGACCGCTATACTGTATATCACCTAACGACCGCTATACTGTATATCACCTAACGACCGCTATACTGTATATCACCTCACGACCGCTATACTGTATATCACCTAACGACCGCTATACTGTATATCACCTAACGACCGCTATACTGTATATCACCTAACTACCGCTATACTGTATATCACCTAACGACCGCTATACTGTATATCACCTAACGACCGCTATACTGTATATCACCACGACCGCTATACTGTATATCACCTCAGACCTCTATACTGTATATACTTCACCTCACGACCGCTATACTGTATATCACCACGACCGCTATACTGTATATCACCACGACCGCTATACTGTATATCACCACGACCGCTATATGATATCACGACCGCTATCTGTATATCACCACGACCGCTTAATATACCTCACGACCGCTATACTGTTACACCACGACCGCTATACTGTATATCACCTCACGACCGCTATACTGTAATCACCTAACGACCTCTATACTGTATATCACCACGACCGCTATACTGTATATCACCCACGACCGCTATACTCGTATATCACCTAACGACCGCTATACTGTATATCACCTAACGACCGCTATACTGTATATCACCCACGACCGCTATACTGTATATCACCACGACCGCTATACTGTATATCACCACGACCGCTATACTGTATACCTACGACCTATACTGTATATCACCTCACGACCGCTATACTGTATATCACCTAACGACCGCTATACTGTATATCACCCAACGACCGCTATACTGTATATCACCTCACGACCGCTATACTGTATATCACCTAACGACCGCTATATCAGTATATCACCTAACGACCGCTATACTGTATATCACCACGACCGCTATACTGTATATCACCACGACCGCTATACTGTATATCACCACGACCGCTATAGTATATCACCTAAACGACCGCTATACTGTATATCACCACGACCGCTACTGTATATCACCTAACGACCCTATATGTATATCACCTAACGACCGCTATACTGTATATCACGACATATACGACCGCTATTTATCACCTCACGACCGCTATACTGTATATCACCTAACGACCGCTATACTGTATATCACCACGACCGCTATATGTATATCACTCACGACCGCTATACTGTATATCACGACCGCTATACTGTATATCACCTAACGACCGCTATACTGTATATCACCTAACGACCGCTATACTGTATATCACCTAACGACCGCTATACTGTATATCACCTCACGACCGCTATACTGTATATCACCTAACGACCGCTATACTGTATATCACCTAACGACCGCTATATTGTATATCACCTCACGACCGCTATACTGTATCACTCACGACCTATCTGTATATCACCCCTACACCACGACCGCTATACTGTATATCACCACGACCGCTATACTGTATATCACCTCACGACCGCTATACTGTATATCACCACGACCGCTATACTGTATATCACCTAACGACCGCTATACTGTATATCACCTAACGACCGCTATACTGTATCATATACATATCACCTAACGACCGCTATACTGTATATCACCTAACGACCGCTATACTGTATATCACCTAACGACCGCTATACTGTATATCACCTAACGACCGCTATACTGTATATCACCTAACGACCGCTACTGTATATCACCTAACGACCGCTATACTGTATATCACCTAACGACCGCTACTGTATATCACCTAACGACCGCTATACTGTATATCACCTAACGACCGCTATACTGTATATCACCTAACGACCGCTATACTGTATATCACCTCACGACCTCTATACTGTATATCACCTAACGACCGCTATACTGTATATCACCTACGACCGCTATACTGTATATCACCTAACGACCGTATATCATATCACCTAACGACCGCTATATCGTATATATCACCTCACGACCGCTATACTGTATATCACCACGACCGCTATACTGTATATCACCTAACGACCGCTATACTGTATATCACCTAACGACCGCTATACTGTATATCACCTAACGACCGCTATACTGTATATCACCTAACGACCGCTATACTGTATATCACCTAACGACCGCTATACTGTATATCACCTAACGACCGCTATATTGTATATCACCTAACGACCGCTATACTGTATATCACCTAACGACCGCTATACTGTATATCACCTAACGACCGCTATACTGTATATCACCTAACGACCGCTATACTGTATATCACCTCCACGACCGCTATACTGTATATCACCTAACGACCGCTATACTGTATATCACCTAACGACCGCTATACTGTATATCACCTAACGACCGCTATACTGTATATCACCTAACGACCGCTATACTGTATATCACCTAACGACCGCTATACCCAATATAACGAAATTCATTAACTACTATACATCATATAACGCAACCAATGGTATACACAAGTCGACAGCTGCTATACAGTTGCGTCCTGACCTCGCTGGAAGAAAGGTCACGGCCGATTTACCTTCCGGGGATTAACTGAGGTTTGAAAGACGTGATTGTGAGGACGAAGGAGGAAAACTCATTAGTTTATGTATTTGTTTACTCACAAGGTTCCTCGCCGCTACTATCTTGCTTGATCTATTTTCATCACTCTGTAGACAAACGGTACCTCGGGCATCATGCTAAGATTTACGGTTGTGAATACTGATGACAAATATTTGTACAAATTGTTGCTCATTTCTCCGTCGTTATCAGTTCATTCGCTGGTATCTGACTGTCATTAAGACCAGTGTAGTACCAGAATCCTTGAGGATAGCGAATGTAATACCGATTGTCAAGAAGGGAGATAGATCACTATCCTTTAACTACTCTCCATTCAGTTTAACATCGCCTCCCCCTCTCCCAGGCCCCGTTGTGAGTTGACCAGTGCCCGGGTGGGCTATTCCCTGTGATAATAAAACAATAAAAAATAAATGGAAGCAATAATTTCAAACTCAATGTGAAATCACCTGGAGAAGCACAAGTTGATTAGTGATTCCCAACATGGCTTCACAAGTGGGCGTTCAAGTCTGACAAATCTATTAACATTCTTTTCAACTGTGATACGAATCAGTGGACGACGGACACAATTATGATGTGGTATACCTCTACTTTAGCAAAGCCTTCGACAGAGTCCCCCACGAAAGACTAACACGTAAAGTGGAGGCTCATGGTATTGGAGGAGATATTATAAACAGGATTAGGGTGTGGTTACCGGACAGGAAACAGCGAGTGAGCATTAACGCCACTATAATCCGATTGGGGTAACGTCACTTGGACCATTACTATTTATTATATACATAAACGACATAGATATCGGCGTAGACAGCAACAAAAGTATATTTGCTGATGACACTAAAATAGGGCGTATAATTAAATCTGACGAGGACTCCGCAAAACTACAGGAAGATCTAAACAAACTTTTTGCCTGGTCTGAAAAATGGCAGATGAAATTTAATGTGGACAATGTAAAGTACTTAGTCTAGGAGATGTAAACAGAGAAACCAGATACCAGATGAAGAAAGTTGATATAGAGAAATCCGACTGTGAGAAAGATTAGTAATGAAAAGTAGGAATCTTAAACCACGACAACAATGCGTATTTGCTCGAAACAAGGCTAACAAAGTACTTGGGTTCATACAAAGGAATGTTAGTTACAAGACTAGCGAGGTCATCTTAAAACTATATCTTGAGCTTGTGAGACCACACTTGGATTATGCAGTTCAGTTCTGGTCACCGCATTACAGAATGGTTATCGAAGCCTTAGAAAACACACAGGGGAAAATGACAAGACTAATCCCGGGCATTAGGAACCTTGAGTACAGAGACAGGTTAAAGCATCTTAATTTGCACTCCCTCGAGAGATAGAGTGAGGGGCGATAGGAATTAGGTGTATAAATGGAAGTCAGGGCTAAACAAAGGTGATATAACAAAGGTACTCAAACTATCTAACCAGGAGCGAACTCGTAACAATGGTTTTAAATTAGACAAATTTAGACTTAGGCGCGAGATAGGTAACACTGGTTTGGAAATAGAGTAGTGGATGAGTGGAACAAGTTACCAAACATCATTATTAACTCGAACAAGTTGGATAACTTCAAACATAGGTTGGATGGATATATGAGCGATAGGAGTTGGGTGTAAACGCGCCAACAACTACCGCGACTCTGGCTTTCTGGAAGGGGATCAAGCGACTGATGGGCCCACCTCCAACACGGTCCCTTACCTGCTCGACCAAAACAACGAGAACATACAGTATTCGAGGAGGAAAACCAAGAATAATTACATCGGTGATATTTACGGAAGATCTTTACCATTAGTGAACAGGAGAACGAGGGCTTCGACAGGGAGTTTGAGGAGGACATTTTAGGTCAGTTGCAGGACCATCAGCACCTGCTCCAGCCGCTCCCACGGACTGACTTCACTAGACTGGCAGACGATAGTTACCTGACAGAGCACCGAGTTCCTGTAGATGTGTCATCCGTCATAAAAGGGTTTAAAAACAAGTCACCTGCGCAAAGTAATATTAACAAGAAGTTCCCCGACAACATGATAGAGAGGTTTGCTCATATATGCAACGCCTGCCTCGCCTCTGGATACTTCCCTAAGATGTTCAAAATCGCCGTTATCCTCATACCAAAAGCAGGGAAGCCTCCAAACAAAATCGAAAACTTTCGACCAATATCGCTGCTTGAGGTACCTGCCAAAATCCTCGAAAAAATAGTAAACAAACGGTTGCGGATGTACCTAGAGGGCGTGCATAGTCCCGGCCAGTACCGAGGCACATCCTTCGCCATAGCTCAGACCTACGAGCAGATAGCCAACGCCATGACTGGCCACCTGCAGTGCAACGTAGTGCTGAGGGACGTCAGCAAGGCGTTTGGCAAAGTTTGGCACGTGGGGCTGCAGTATAAGAACATACAACTGGGGCTACCCGAAAATCTGACGCGCCTGCTGTGCAACTTCATTACGGACCGCAGAGCCAAAATCACGATGCAAGAACATTGTGGAGAGGAATTCCCACTCTCGAGCGGCGTGCCTCAGGGCTGTTGTCTCTCACCAACCCTTTACACGCTCTACACGGCTGACCTGCCACCCCCAATCGTCGACAGCGAGTACGTCATGTATGCCGACGATGTAACACACAACGTCACCTGCCCAGGAAGGTCCACGGCAAGGATGGCGCGACTCACTGCTCGGGTAATAGAGGATATCTCGGAGGATGAAAATAAATGGAAAATAAAAACAAACAAAACGAAATTCGAGGCCATACCCATAGCCAATTTCAAGCCGGCGCCATTGATGATGACGGCGAAGAGATTGACGCCCGTATTATCAAACAACATCTTCTCTTGATGAGGGTCGTCGTGTTTCAACCCGAGTTTTAAACTAAATGAGTCCTGAGGGACACTGCAGTACTGTACTTAACGGGGTGGTGTGGCGGTAAAATGAACTAATTCCAACAAAATTAATATATATTATTGGAATTAGTTAATTTTACCGACACACACCCCGTTAAGTACTGTACTGCGGTGTCCCTCAGGACTCATTTAGTTTAAAACTCGGGTTGAAACATGAAGACCCTCTTCAAGGGAAGATGTTGTTTAATAATACGGGCGTAAGTACTCTAAACAAGGGAGGTTGCTCGGCTTCACCATCTCTCGGACGGGCATCACGTCCCACGTGAAGGACAGACTAAAGAAAGCCAAAGTCGCCGCCGCCAAATTAAAACGTTTTAAACTGATTCCTGAGAAGATACAAGTCCACCTGTACAAGGCTCTGGTGAGGCCTGTGTTGGAGTACCCATCTATACCACTCGTCACACTCGGGAAGACCAGACTACAACAACTACAGAGCTTCCAAAACAAGTGTTTGAGATCAGCCAGTAGCCAAGTGCCACCCTACCAGGAGACAGTGGAAACCATCCGCCTGAGAAATAAAACGGAGGCCCTCAAAGTCAGGTTCCATCGCCTAGGGAAGAAGTTTTGGGACAAGCTCCTGGACGACCCTCACAGCCCAGACCACCTACGCGGGGAAGACATCAACGGAGGAAGACCCCACGCCAGGTGGCCCTGGAGTCTGCCCGCACTACAACAGACGTACCCGCGACCCATCTATGTCCGCCACAACGATCCACCTTAGATTAAAACTTAGATGATATAAGATCACATTTAACAAGTCACAATCTAGAGAAATCATAACGTAATACAGTAATGAGATTTTAATAAACATGTAATTGTAAAATCAAACTAGCGATTGTCTACCAAAATAACCATTGTGTAACCTCATCCTAAATCCTATGTTAGCTTAGTTAGCCAACAAACTCTGTAATATGCAAAACAAGGGGTGTGGTCCCCCTGTGTTTAACTCATTAAGCTTCTTACCCAACCTTTCCCCCACCACTTCTCCACCCCTCATGTCTGGCTGTGTCTTGGGCCTTCCATCCGTTCCTCACCTTAACCAAAACAAAACAAGAAGAAAAGGAGAGGACTGCCCAGTGTGGACCAAGAGGCATGGGTGGTGTAGGACATGGGTGGTGTAGGACATGGGTGGTGTAGGACATGGGTGGTGTAGGACATGGGTGGTGTAGGACATGGGTGGTGGTTTAGGACAAAGGGGTTTAGGACATGGGGGTGGTGGTGTAGGACATGGGTGGTGTAGGACATGGGTGGTGGTTTAGGACAAAGGGGTTTAGGACATGGGTGGTGTAGGACATGGGTGGTGTAGGACATGGGTGGTGTAGGACATGGGTGGTGGTTTAGGACAAAGGGGTTTAGGACATGGGGGTTTAGGACATGAGTGGTGGTTTAGGACAAAGGGGTTTAGGACAAAGGGGTTTAGGACATGGGGGTTTAAGACATGAGTGGTTTAGGACATGGGTGGTTTAAGACATGAGTGGTGTGGGACATGGGTGGTGTAGGACATGGGTGGTGGTTTAGACATAGGGGTTTAGAACATGGGGGTTTAGGACATGAGTGGTTTAGGACATGGGTGGTTTAAGATATGGGTGGTTTAGGACATGGGTGGTGTAGGACATGGGTGGTGGTTTAGATAGGGGTTTAGAACATGGGGGTTTAGGACATGAGTGGTTTAGGACATGGGTGGTTTAAGATACGGGTGGTGTAGGGACATGGGTGGTGTAGGACATGGGTGGTGGTTTAGGGACATAGGGGTTTTAGAACATGGGGTTTAGGACGAGTGGTTTAGGACATGGGTGGTTTAAGATATGGGTGGTGTAGGACATATATGGTTTAGGACATAGGGGTTAGGGACATGGGTGGTTTAGGACATGGGTGGTTTAAGACATGGGTGGTTTAGGACATCAGTGGTTTAGGACATGGGTGGTTTAGGACAAGGGTGGTTTAGGACATGGGTGGGGACATGGGTGGCTTAGGAACTATACAAATATTAAAAGGAGGAAGAGATAGAGGAGGGAAGGAGAGGAGGAGAGGGAGAGGAGAGGAGAGGAAGAGAGGGAGGAGAGGGAGGGAGGGGAGGAGGGGAGTGGAGGGAGGAGGGGAGGGGAGGGAGGAGGGGAGGAGGGGAGGAAGGGGAGGGGAGGGGAGGAGGGGGAGGGAGGGGAGGAGGGGGAGGGAGGGGAGGAGGGGGAGGGAGGAGGAGGGGGGAGGGGAGGAAGGGAGTGGAGGGAGAAGGGGGAGGAGGGGGAGGGTACTTCAAGAACACAGGTACACACATCACCTTGTGAATAATGACTCGCTAAAAATAATGAGGAATGTCCAGAAATAGTCAAGTGTGAGGAGGAGGAGGAAGGGAGGAGGTGCTGCTTCACATGAAGTCTTACGAATAAACCCACCTACCTGCACCTACCCACCTACTGTACCCACCCACCTACTGTACCTACCACCCACTGTACCTCCACCTACTGTACCCACCTACCCACTGCACCCACCTACCACTGCACCTACCTACCCACTGCACCCACCCACTGTACCACCTACCTACTGTACCCTACCTACCTACTGTGCCTACCTACCTACCTACTGTACCTACCTACCTACTGTGCCTACCTACCTGTACACACCTACCTACTGTGCCTACCTACCTACTGTGCCTACCTGCCTACCTACCTCTGTGCCTGCCTACTGCCTACCTACCTACTGTGCCTACCCACCTGTACCTACCTGTCCTACCTACCTGTGCCTACCTACCTACTGTGCCTGCCTACCTGCTGTACCTACCCCTACTGTGCCTGCCTACCGTGCCTACCTACCTGCTGTGCCTACCTACCTGCTGTGCCTGTGCCTGCACCTGCCTGCTGTGCCTACCTGCTGTGCCTACCTACCTGCTGTGCCTGCCTGCCTGCTGTGCCTGTATATGCTGTGCCTCCTTGCCACCTACTTGTGCCTGCCTGCCTGCTGACCTTACTTACCCTATGTGCCCTCTTGTGCCTGCCTGCCTGCTGGCCTGCCTGCCTGCTGTGCATACCTGCCTGGTACCATGCCTGCCTGCTGTTTGCCTGCCTGCTGTGCCTGCCTGCCTGTGTTGCTCCTGCCTACTGTGCCTGCCTGCCTGTGTGCCTGCCTGCCTGGTACCTTATACCTGCTGTTGCCTGCCTGCTGTTGCCTGCCTGCCTGCTGTGCTACCTGCCTGCTGTGTATGCCTACCTTGTGCTTATACTCTATACTGTTGCCTATGTACCTAGCTGTTGCCTTCCTCTACTGTGATAGCCTCCTTATACTTCTTTGTATACCTACCTCCTTGCTGTACCTACCTATACTTGGCCTCCTATACTTTACGGCCTACCTACCTACTGTGCCTGCCTGCCTACTGTACCTAACCTGTATACCATGCCACTGCTTTACCTACCTACCTTCTGTACCTTTCACTCTGCCTACCTACTGTACCTACCTACCTACTGTACATACCTACCTACTGTACCTACCTACCTACGGAGCCTTAGCTTAAAAAAAATGGTAAAAAATAGTGGTTAAAAAGCGCTAACCACCACCACCACCACCTACTTATCTGTCTATTGTCCTTCTTATCTGTCTATTGTCCTTCTTATCTGTCTATTGTCCTTCTTATCTCTGTCTATTAATATTTCCCGCCATTTACCTTCCCCGCCATTTTCACTTCACGCCTTTTATATTTCCCGCCATTAAAACAAAAATGAATACCTAGTAAAGTACAAGTTTTCGCGCCATATTTTCAGAATAAGAACACACACACACACACACACACACACACACACACGCACACACACACACACACACACCAGAAATATGCCTACATTTATCACAGTATTAGCCACATGTTGCAGAATACATCTTAAAAAAAAAAAAATCGTAGTTGCCACCATTTCAAAACTCCCGCCATCCACCACAAAAACAACAGGGGTTAAGCGCCAATTTTTAACGCCGGGTGAGACGGGGAAAGTTTATCTACGTGTGTTACATCGTGTAGGGAAGAAGCCAAGATCTTGTAGAATATATTTTTAGTATGTAATCACGTAGCTTTACTTTATAAACAAGGTGGGTACGAGTTATTTCTCAAGAGGAACTAAATATATATAACCTGTATACTGGCCCCCACACACACACACACACCTGGCGGGGATCACGTGGTGGATGACGTCACCTCACGCGGGCCAAGGCGCTGCCTTATTGTTTTGTTCAGGGTTACTGGGGTCCTTACTTCAGGGCTACCGGGAGGTCCTTACTTCAGGGTTACTGGTCCTTACTTTAGGGTTACTGGTCCTTACTTAAGGGTTACTGGTCCTTACTTCAGGGTTACTGGTCCTTGGGGTTACTGGGGTCCTTACTTCAGGGTTACTGGGAGGTCCTACTTCAGGGCTACCGGAGGTCCTTATAAGGTTACTGGTCCTTACTTAGGGTTACTGGTCCTTACTTCAGGGTTACCGGGAGGTCCTCTTAAGGGTTACTGGTCCTTATAAGGGTTACTGGTCCTTATAAGGGTGCTGGGAGGTCCTTACTTCAGGGTTACAGGAGGTCCTTACTTAAGGTTACTGGTCCCTTAGGGTTACTGGTCCTACTTGACTGGTCCTTACTTAGGGTTACTGGTCCTTTAAGGGTTACTGGGAGGTCCTTACTTCAGGGTTACCGGAGGTCCTTACTTCAGGGTTACTGGGGTCCTTACTTCAGGGTTACCGGGAGGTCCTTACTTCAGGGTTACTGAGAGGTCCTTACTTAAGGGTTACTGGTCCTTACTTAAGGGTTACTGGGAGGTCCTTACTTCAGGGTTACTGGTCCTTACTTCAGGGTTACTGGGGTCCTTACTTCAGGGTTACTGGGGTCCTTACTTCAGGGTTACTGGGGTCGCTCTTCAGGGTTACCGGGAGGTCCTTACTTCAGGGTTAAATGGAGGTCTTACTTCAGGGTTACCGGGAGGTCCTTACTTCAGGGCTACTGGTCCTTACTTCAGGGTTACTGGGAGGTCCTTACTTCAGGGTTACTGGTCCTTACTTCAGGGTTACTGGTCCTTACTTCAGGGTTACTGGTCCTTACTTCAGGTTACTGTTCCTCACTTCAGGGTTACTGGGAGGTCCTTACTGGGTTACTGGTCCTTACTTAGGGTTACTGGTCCTTACTTCAGGGTTACTGGGAGGTCCTTACTTCAGGGTTCTGGTCCTCACTTCAGGGTTACTGGGAGGTCCTTACTTCAGGGTTACTGGTTCTTACTTAAGGGTTACTGGTCCTTACTTCAGGGTTACTGAGGTCCTTACTTCAGGGTTACTGGTCCTCACTTCAGGGTTACTGGGTCCTTACTTCAGGGTTACTGGTTCTCACTTCAGGGTTACTGGGAGGTCCTTACTTCAGGGTTACTGGTCCTTACTTAGGGTTACTGGTCCTTACTTCAGGGTTACTGAGAGGTCCTTACTTCAGGGTTACTGAGGGTCCTTACTTGGGGTTACTGGTCCTTACTTCAGGGTTACTGGTCCTTACAGGGTTAATGGTCCTTACTTCAGGGTTACTGGTCCTGACTTCAGGGTTACTGAGGTCCTTACTTAGGGTTACTGGTCCTTACTTCAGGGTTACTGAGAGGTCCTTACTATAGGGTTACTGGTCCTTACTTCAGGGTTACTGGTCCTTACTTAAGGGTTACTGGTCCTTACTTAGGGTTACTGGTCCTTACTTAAGGGTTACTGGTCCTTACTTAAGGGGTTACTGGTCCTACTTAAGGGTTACTGGTCCTTACTTCAGGGTTACTGGTCCTTACTTCAGGGTTACTGAGAGGTCCTTACTTAAGGTTTTGGTCCTTACTTAAGGGTTACTGGTCTTACTTCAGGGTTACTGGTCCTTACTTCAGGGTTACTGAGAGGTCCTTACTTCAGGGTTACTGGGAGGTCCTTACTTCAGGGTTACTGGGAGGTCCTTGCTAAGGGTTACTGGTCCACTTCAGGGTTACTGGTCCTTACTTCAGGGTTACTGAGAGGTCCTTACTTAAGGGTTACTGGTCCTTACTTCAGGGTTACTGGTCCTTACTTCAGGGTTACTGGTCCTTACTTCCAGGGTTACTGAGAGGTCCTTACTTAAGGGTTACTGGTCCTTCTTCAGGGTTACTGGTCCGTCCTTACTTCAGGGTTACTGGTCCTTACTTCAGGGTTACTGGTCCTTACTTCAGGGTTACTGGTCCTCACTTCAGGGTTACTGGGAGTCACTTCAGGGTTACTGGTCCTTACTTCAGGGTTACTGGTCCTTACTTCAGGGTTACTGGTCCTTACTTAGGGGTTACTGAGGGTCCTTACTTAGGGTTACTGGTCCTTACTTCAGGGTTACAAGGAGGTCCTTACTTCAGGGTTACTGGTCCTTACTTCAGGGTTACCGGGAGGTCCTTACTTCAGGGTTACTGGTCCTTACTTCAGGGTTACTGGTCCTTACTTCAGGGTTACTGGTCCTTACTTCAGGGTTACTGGTCCTTACTTCAAGGTTACTGGTCCTTACTTCAGGGTTACTGGTCCTTACTTCAGGGTTACTGGGAGGTCCTTACTTAAGGGTTACTGGTCCTTACTTCAGGGTTACTGGTCCTCTTCAGGGTTACTGGTCCTTACTTCAGGGGTTACTGGGAGGTCCTTACTTCAGGGCTGGTCCTTACTTCAGGGTTACTGGGAGGTCCTTACTTCAGGGTTACTGGTCCTTACTTCAGGGTTACTGGTCCTTACTTCAGGGTTACCGGGAGGTCCTTACTTAAGGGTTACTGGTCCTTACTTCAGGGTTACTGGGAGGTCTTACTTCAGGGTTACTGGTCCTTACTTCAGGGTTACTGGGAGGTCCTTGCTTGGGTTACTGGTCCTTACTTCAGGGTTACTGGGAGTCCTTACTTAAGGGTTACTGGTCCTTACTTCAGGGTTACTGGTCCTTACTTCAGGGTTACTGGTCCTTACTTCAGGGTTACTGGTCCTTACTTCAGGGTTACTGGAGGTCCTTACTTCAGGGTTACTGGGAGGTCTTACTAAGGTTACTGGTCCTTACTTCAGGGTTACTGGTCCTTACTTCAGGGTTACTGGTCCTTACTTCAGGGTTACTGAGGTCCTTACTTAATTAAGGAAAGAGCTGGCCGAGATTAAGGAGAGGCTAGACAGAGTAAGCCAGTGTCGGCAAAAATCAGCGAGTGGAAAATTGGTGGTGGGAAGACAAAGCTGGTGGTGAAGAAAGCACTGAAGGATACAACAACAACGACAACAACAGCTAAGTGGCACCTTTACATTCCAGTCCTTGATAGACGAATTGGAAGTTAGTACAGTCAGGGGCAAGGATGACAAGGAAGGTATAAAAACTGGTGTTGGTGACTCACCGTTAAAATTACATAGACCCAG
Source organism: Homarus americanus (assembly GCF_018991925.1). NCBI lineage: Eukaryota > Metazoa > Arthropoda > Malacostraca > Decapoda > Nephropidae > Homarus > Homarus americanus. The sequence continues at coordinate 23,432 of NW_024712610.1, forward strand.
GGCCTTTTGGTAAAAACAAAAATAGGATGAGGTGTGTTTGCCAGGAGCTGGGGTGGGATATAATTGACAGGATGGACAATATCTTGTCTAGTATTGAGACAATCCATTGTCACTCAGTGCGGAGCAATGATATTGGCGATTAGCCAGGGGCGAGGAACTTCTTGATAAGTTCAGGGCAGCCGTAGATCGTATTGGGACTGAGGAGGGATCCCTATCATATACATTATGCCTACAGAGAGTTGGCAGTGAATGGTTGTCAGGGGGCAGTTTAGGTAGTAAACGACGTGTGACAGAATATTGAGTCAATATCAGTCCCATTCATTGACAACAGGACCTTCTATGTGAAGGACCTTTATGCTAGGGATAAATTGCACTGTCTAGGGATGGAGTAAGCAACACTGGCTAGACTCTAGAGGGCAGTTCAAAAGATATCGAAGATGTTACTAAAAGGGAACATATGAGCCTGCCCAGGGGTGGAGAGGAGACTGCAGTGAATTAGGGTAAACAATGAAAAGATTACAGGGGGAAATAGTGTTAGGAATGATGACAAAACTAAATTGGACACGAGGGGTTTAAAACTAAACGCAGTAAGGGAGGAGCTCAGAACCATTAACTTGCAATGCGCCTCTTGCTGAACAGTAGAAGTATGAGAAACCAAATGGATGATAATTGAGATGTGTTGCGAAATCGATATAATTGCATTCACTGAAACATGGATCAACCTAGACTCACGTGGATACCAGTCGAATAGATTGCAGATTACCAACTGTTTCCATACCGATAGACAAAGACCAGGAAAAGAGGCGGAGTAGCAATCTATGGCGAGGATAATCTGAAGTGGCCAAATAAATAAGGAAATAAAAACTGAGAGAATACAGAAACAATTTGGATAGAATTAAGCGGTCAGGAAAAATTAATCACAGGAGTAATATATAGACCCCCAATCTTGATATAGCGTCAATGAAACACTTCAAGGATAAATGCCAGAACTACAACAAGTCTGTATAGTAGCGACTTTAACCTTGACTGCAATAGATTGGACTGACCTTCACGAACTCAGAATCAGAGGATTTTCACCGGGGCGATCCGGACTGTTTCCTGATCAACATAACTTGAACCCACGGGGTAATATTATGATTTGGTTCTGTAGAACAGAAAACCTCATTAGCAATGTCGAGGGTGAGGAACGAACTATAAACAGCGATCTACAAAAGAAATTCGATTCAGTTAGATTTCAAGAGACGAGCGTGGAAAAATTTCCATTAATGCCAGAATTTCAGAAGACAAACTTGGCAGTTTAAAGAGGCAACTGAGAAGTGTAAGCGCTTGGCGTGAACCTGACATATATTTTGACCTGATAACGAGATCTGAGATTGCGAGTTCACTACAATTTAAATAGTGATTACTTAATGCACAAAAGGCAGAACATACCATACAAAAACTCCAGATCAGACAACAATGACCTAAATGGATAAATAATTATTTAAGAACATCATTGGCCAAGAAGGCTATAGGTAGAAAGGATAAATAAGTGGCGGTCACCTCGGGACTATTATGAGGTATTGGCGGTAAGGTTAAAGGCGAGATAAGAAAGCAAGAGGAATAATAGAGGTAAGGATAGCAAGGAGGCGAAGACAAACTGAGGATTCTACCAAATGTATCCAAACTAAAAACACGAGAAAGATTGGACCAATCACGGTCCGAACTCGTGAGCTCACTGATAACGATGGAGAAATGAGCAATAATTTGAATAAATATTTTCAACAGTTTTTCACCACCGAAAATTTAAACATGATACCCGAGGGCACCGTCTCTATTCAGGGTAGTGAAGAAAACAAATTAAGTGAGATAGTAGTGACGGCTAGTAACGATGTTAGTAAGCAAATAGACAAATTAAAAGCCTAATAAGTCACCTGGTCGATGAGATATTTGCAGTATTAAGGAATGTAAGGAAAGGCTAGTATGCCCTTAGCAAAGTTGTTTAACATGTCCTTAAAAACAGGTGCGATACCAGAATCCTGGAGGATAGCGAATGTAATACCGATTTTCAAGAAGGGATAGATCACTATCCTCTAACTACACGCCAATCAATTCTAACATCAATAGTAGGCAAATTACTGGAAGCGATCATTTCAAACTCTATTCATGAAATCACCTGGGCTTCCGATTGATCAATGATTCCCAGCATGGCTTCACAAAGCGAAGATTCTTGCCTAACTAATCTATTAACATTCTTTTCATCAGTTTTCAGATCCCGATTGGGCGAGGGCACAATTATGATGTGGTATATCTCGACTTTAGTAAAACCGACAGGTCTACGAAGACTAATTAGAAAGGTAGAAGCTCATGGCATCAAGGTGACATCCTTAAATGGATTAGGGGCGTGGTTACAGGACAGGAAACAGAGAGTGAGCATTAACGGCACTAAGTCCCCATTGGAACAGCGTCTGAAGTGGAGTTCCCCAAGGCTCAGTACTTGGACCTTTGTTGTTTATTATATACATAAACGACATAGATATCGGCATAGACAACAACATAAATTTTGATGATGACACTAAAATGAGGCGTGTTATCAAATCTGGCCGAGGACTCAAAGCAAAACTACAGGAAGATCTAAACAAATTTTTCGAATGGTCTGAAAAATGGCAGATGAAATTCAACGTAGACAAATGTAAAGTACTCAGTATAGGAGATGTAACAGAAACCAGATACCAGATGAACAACGTGCCATAGAAATCCGACTGCGAGAGATTTAGAAGATAATGATAAGTGGGAACAACAAACCAAGTAAACAATGTGTTTTACCGTAACAAGGCTAATAAAGTACTTGGGTTCATACAAAGGAGTGTTAGTTACTCTGGGCCCCAACACACTCCAGGCTGTGGACTCCACCAAGCTCCTCGGCGTCACTATAGATAACAAACTAATTTGGAAAAACACGCGTCAGTACAGTTGTCAAGTCCTCCAGTTTTCTGCTCCACCTCCTCCGCCGCCTCAAGTCCCTCGGAGTTCCTGCCCCCGAGCTCCTCAGTGTTTACTCAACATTCATACTTCCCAAGCTCACCTATGCCTCCACTACCTGGTCTTCTCCTAAATGCCACACAACGTAAACACCTAGAAAAAGTGCAGAGGGGCATGCAAGATTATTCTCTCCTTCCTACTCCACATGTCAAGAAGCGCTCAACACACTGACCCTTTCGACTCTCACTGACCATCACCACGACCTCATCTGCAAATTTGGTAAGCTTCTGCACCATCCTCGACACCGCTCCTACTACCACCTGAGATCCTAGCCTGAGAATTGCTGTTGACACCACAACCGCACATCCAGCCCATACGTGCACAGACAGTCACTATAAGAACAGCCCAGTCCCAACCATTGTAAAAATTATCAATAACTTGTAATAAACCAGTGTATTCCTCAGCCAATCTAACCTTTTTTGCACTGTCACTATGTTGAAATGCCCTGTAGTTTGAGCTTCTCCCCATCTAGTTATTATATATCTTATTTGTATCACTTATGTTACTTGTAAATTATTTGTAAATCGAAACCCATTCCCCAATTATGTAACTGTATATTTTCAGCCTTCCGGGTGCCATGCTCTTTCAATAAACCGTTAATTATTATTATTATTATTATTATTATTATTATTATAAACGAACATCCTCCCATCATCTCACAGTTTCTCATTCATTAGTTACTACACTAAGCAAATAAAATAACAATATTATTCCCCCATTAACATATCTCAACTATATGTTATGTTGTTGTTCGTCATTATCCCCACAATAGATGATTTGGTGAAGAAATTCGATGTTCTTTTGTCCTTTTTACGTCACGTTAGAGCTTATATTTAGGTAGTCAGACGCTCTTTTGTTTTTGTTAGGTCGGGTTAGAGTTTATATTTAGATAATCAGATGCTCTTTTGTTTTTAAGTGGTGTCAGCTATTGTTCTTTTACCACTAGAAACGCTATTGATCATCCACCGCAAGAGTTCTCCAGCTGTTTCTCACAATGTATATAAACAGGCTTATCCAATTGTAAACAAGTATACAAATTTTAATGAATAAACATCATCGTCATCATCATCATCAGCATCATCATCACCATCTACACTCCACAGTACATTAAAAGCGCAAACTTCTTCATCAGCTGAGTAACATCATGGCGCCCGCATGTCACCAAGTTGACCGAACTACTAACGGCTCTGTCCACCGCCAACTTGTTTACATATCTAGATTGTCGTTTCTACGTAATATTCCCAACTTTAAATTACGTCATTCTAGTTTGTCCTTTATACAGACAAACACACATTCAAACATTTATTATAATTACCTCGTTTTCTTTCACCTATCTCTCAGGATGTCATGATACTTATATTTATTTTGTTTATTTATTTTTATTTTTAGGGGAGGGGGAGGGGAGGGGGAGGAAGGAGAGAGAGAGAGAGAGAGAGAGAGTAGTAGGTAGTGGGTCAGAGGACACACACAAAGACTAAGCACAAAGAAAATGTGGCAGCAATGAAGAGAAGATTGACAATGTGGCAGACTGGGGCCCTTGATGATCTCCTCTGTGAAGCAAGAACACTGCACGAGAGACTAAAATTATAGGAGACGGAAAGCAAAACACACCAGTGACGTTGCAAGAAAGTTTGGAAACAAATGGTATTGGAAAAATTAATATTTGGCAGTAGATCTCTCACAGAGGAATCCTCCGGTGAGGTGATGCCAATAAACAAGAGAGGCAATAAAACAACTGAAAGAAAAAACATCCTGCAAGTGAAGAGAAGGCATCAAGGTTCCCGGGTGACTATCCCACAAATCTTGACCTGTTCGAAAAATAACAGGAGGGATGAATTGTGGAAAAAAAATTTCTGAAGACTCTAGGAGGAGCCGGCCCTTCAGGTCTAGTCACAACGGATGGAGAGTCACCCTCAACACAAACAAGTTTGGCCCGTAACAGAAGTGATCTCTGCACTGCCATTACCGTCCTTTCAATAAAAGCTGGCATCCACTTGCTGCCAACATCTCCATGTGCTCTGACGGCCTGCCCGCCTTATTCCTCTGGAAAAAACCAGAATGTAGGCCAATAGAATTGGGGAAGTGCTGAGGCGGATCATCGGAAATTGCATAATGGAGGTGGTAAGGACGATGTCAAGGCAACAGCAGGAACCTACAAGTGTGTGCTGGCCTAAGGCTAAGTAGAAGCCGCCATTCACGCCCTGAGAACGACTCATTTGACAGCGTGATTGTGAGAGACGTTCTCCTGGTCATGACCTTCAAGCAAACAACATATATAAAAGGCCGCGCCACATAAGATCAGTATCCAGAAAGCTTTGCAATGTATGTTGACTCTCTAAGATCATCAGACCTCTACAGTATAGTAAACAACAAAAGGCTCCTAGGGTGACTAACATCATACAGTCAACCAGGGAACAACACAGGGGACCCTGTTGCAATGGCAATATGCACTTAATAGGCCTATCAAATGCTCCAACACACGATACAATTTGAAACAAACGAGGAGGTCCAAAGCAAGTGGCGTGCGCTGATGACCTTACAGAACATGAGGAAAAGTGGAGGACATCAAAAAGTGAATTGGGACCTGGTATCACAGGCCCACAAATGGGGTACCACCCAAACGCTAGAAGTCCTTCCTCAGTGTGACAGGGAACATTATGAACGGGCAATGGAGGTGTTCGGTGGAAGTGAGGTCAAAATAACTAAAAGGATGTGTTAAAGACATAGGCGCCAGTAATCGGCACGACGGACTTCAAGACCGAGCACGTAACAGGGAAAATTGAATGAGTGGGTTAGGAAATCCAAGCTCTGTCTGGGAATTGCTAACACGGGCCATAAACTTTGCAGCATTGCACATCCTTTGGAACTACCTGATGCACTATCCTGATATCGGACCCTCCACCCTCGGGAAGAAGCTTTCAAAGTAAATTTCATTCCCAAATTAATTTAGAAACACCCTCCTTAGCAGAAGATCCTCATACTGCAGGGGCAGGAGGAATGGGATTGACAGCCAATCAGAAGAATTTGCTGCCACGAACATCAAAAAACTCAGTTAAGCTCATGCCCTGCTAAACCACAGCAGCTCAGAATGCAACAGGGGGAGGTGGATACCAGTGAAATAAACAAGATTCGAGGTCCATTACGACAGAACGTGCTTTGACCAAAGTGATAAGTTGGCAACTGTTGCTAGAAGTACCAGAAATTTGAAGAAAAAAAAAATTTATATATAGGGCAGGAGGTGGGCGCCTTCGAACTGGTTAACTATAATAATGTTACCGATAAGGGCAAATGGTTTCAGTCTCAATAAACAGAATTTATAGATGCCATTGCTTGCTCTAAGGTAAGGTAGGCCAGTAGAGTTTGCCCTCCCAATGCGTGTGTGAAAAGGGGGCTTCATAACCATGAGGCATGACGAAGTAAGGAGATCTCACAACAAATATGTTGAAGAATTCACGTGTCAGGGGTAGAACCGACCCCCCTTCCATTGGATGGTGAGATTTTCCAACATAGGACTTCAAACACATCCAACGAACCCCATGTTGATGTCAGTGCTCGAAGTTCTGGACGCAGGAAGACAGCGAGCCTTCTTCAACATCGGTTTTTGATCCAGCGCATCACGAAACTTGGCTCTCGGTGCGGCACACAGGAAGGAACGGATCGACAAGATAAGGGCATCACGGGAGAGAAATTCAGAACGTTGATCAAGAGCAGCTTCACTCCTCTAGTGTTCACAACCTCCGTTGGGGATGGGACCAAAGTGCAAGATGCTTCTACGCCAGACTCATGGGAGGTGATCGCCGAACGAAGCAACAGCCAGAAGTTATGTTACAGCCTGGATGAGATGTCATTGTCCTTCTCTCTTGTAAGTCGGCTTTGCTCTCCTCAGGGAACGAGGCATCGGCCCAGCCGACAACTGCTGCAGATATTGACTGAGGCAACAGTCACTGAATGCCACATAGATCTGCGGCTCAACTAACTCAACACAGATAGGATAGCTACTTATGTATTAGGAGGCCACGTTTAAAAAGAAAGTAGGTAGTAGGAGGGAGGGGGGAGGAGGAGGAGGAGAAAAGGAGGAGAAGAGATGGGAGGAGTGGGAGGAGGATGGGGTGGATGGGAAGGAAGAGGGAGGAGAAAGGGGAGGAGGGAGGAAAGGAAGGAGGAGTAAGAGGAGGAGGAGGAAAGATGGGGAGGAGTAGTAGGAGGAGGAGGGAGGAAGGAGGAAGCAGAGGAATGGGAGGAGGAGAGAGGAGGAAGGGGGGGAGGAGGTGGTGGGGGAGGAAGAGAGAGGAGGAAGGGGAGGGGAAGGGAGGAAGAGAAACAAGAAAAGGAAAGGGAGAGAAAAATGAGGGAGAGGGGAAGAGGCAGGCGTGCGGCAGGCGTGGTATGCCCGGGAGGCGCGGCGCACGCCAAGTTCGACGGCCCTGGGACTCCCGCACGCCCTCAGTACCACGCCTTCCTCCACCACGCCCTCGGTACCACATATACACACATACATACACACATACACACACATACACACACATACATACACACACAATACACACAAATACGCACACACAAATACACATACACCTATACACACATACATTTATACACATATTCACACACATACACACACACACACAAATACACAAACATCCATACACAAACATACACATACACAAATACACACACATACACATACACCCATACATACATACACATCACCCATACACACATACACCCATACACCCATACACCCATACATACACTCACACCCATACCCATACACCCATACATACCTATACACACATACACTCAAACACCCATACCCACCATACACACATACACCCACACACCCATACACCTATACACACACATACCTCATACACCCATACATATACATATACACTATACACACACATACTCATACCCCATACATACACATACACCATACACCCATACACTCATACACCCCACACACACACATACACCCATACACCATACACCCCATACACACACACCCATACACCCATACACACACACATACACCCATACACCCATACACACACACATACACCCATACACCCATACACACCCCATACACACATCACCCATACACATACACCCATACACACATACACCCATACCCACACACACATACATACATATACACACATCACCCATACACATCACCCATACACACACATACATCCATACACCTATACACACATACCTCCTTATACATACACATACACTATACACACACATACACCCACACCCATACACCCATACACACATACATCCATACCCATACACATACATCCATACACCCATACACACATACACACCCATACCCATACACACATACATCCATACACCCATACACACATACATCCATACACCCATACACCATACACACCCATACCACCCATACACCCCATACACACACATACACCCATACACCCATACCCATACACACACACATACCCATACACCCTATACACATCCCATACACCCATACACCCCATACACCCTACACCCCATACCCCTCACCCCACACACACACATACACATACACCCACACACACATACATATACACCATACACACACATACACCCATACCCATACACACACACATATACACCCATACACACACACATATACCATACACACACACACACACATACATACACCATACACCCATACATACCCATACACACACACATACACATACACACACACACACACACATACACCCATACACACACACACATACACATACTACTATACTTGCCCACTCTGAATCGATTATGACGATCATCCAGCTATGGTAAAATGATAGGAGTTATTAGGGATGTCACCTAGGTTGGTGAGTGTTGAGGTGACTAAAGAGGCCGATACGGGACCTGCAGCGTCGATCACATTCGTTGCACAGGTGGAGGGGTCCATCTACTGGTGTCGGTGGCAGCGTCTTTCCGGTGTTGGCGCTTGTCTGCCTCGGTTTGCAGTCGGGCTAACTCGTAAGCATTGACACCTTCTCGTGCTCCTCCAAGCGTTACGGTGTGGTGTAATCGACTCCCAGGTGAGGAGGGCGATTTGGTACTTTTTCAGGTTTGTCTTAAGACTATCCTTATACCTTTTCATTTGCCCACCGGCGTTACACTTACTATTCGTTAGATGACTGTAAAGTAGCTGCTTTGGCAGTCTACTGTCGACCATGCGGGTAACATGGTCAGTCCAGCGTAGTTGTTCATGGATAATGGTAGCCTCGATGCTCCTACAATTGGTGTCAGCAAGAGTACTGGCATTTGTTCTCTCGTCTTCCCAGCGAACTCGGAGGATGGAACGTAGACTACGTTGGTGAAAGTTTCAAGTGCCTTGAGGTGCCTCCTGTATGTGACCCATGTCTCACTGCCATATAGCAGGGGTGGGGAGGCCCACTGCTCGATATACGTGCAACTTTGTAGATAATTTCAAGTCCCTACAGCTGAAGACACAGTTTCGGAGTCTGCCAAAGGCTTGAGATGCACATCTGATCCGATGCTGAATCTCTTCATCGATGTCTGCGGTGGGGGACAGATGGAAGCCGAGATACCGATAGTGGGCAACATTAGAGACAGTAGTACCGTTAAGCTGGATGGATGGTGGAGGTGTGGCTGAACCAGGGGCAGGTTGAAAGAGAATCTGAGTCTTACGTACATTCACCTCAAGGCCGAAGGGTTTTCAGGATCTACTGTAGGTCGTGTTCAGTGTGAGCAACAAGGGTGAGGTCGTCTGCATACTGAAGTTCAGTAATGGAAGCTGCCGACACATTTGTTGCTCCTGGAGTCTTATGTTGAACCCTCTTGGTACTTGATGTACTTCAGCTGGCTAAATTGGCACTGGCACGAGTAAGGAAGGCTGCCAAGAAGATGGAAAGAGATGGTGCCAGTACCACCCTTGTTTTAACCCCAGTTTTGATGGGGAAGAACTCTGACTGGGTGCCGTTGTGCAGGACACTGCCGTTCATGCCATCGTGAGTTGCCTCACAATGGCGATGAATTTTTAGTGGGCAGCCAAACGGCTGGTCCACCATAGGGCTTTCCTGTTGACCGAGTCGAAGGCCTTGGTTAGGTCGATGAAAGCCACGTACAGGTCACAACGCTGTTCTCTGCACTTTTCCTGTATCTGGTGGGCAGCAAAGATCATGTCAGTGGTGCTACGTGATGGTCTAAAATCACATTGAGATTCTGGGAGGAAGTTTTCCGCCTCAGGAAGAAGTCTGTTTAGGAGGACTCGAGCGATAATCTTGCCAGCTACAGACAGGCCGAGATTCACTGGTAGTTGCCACAGTCTGACCTGTCTCCCTTTTTCTTATAAATATTGACAATGGAGGTGTCTTTAAGAGCTTGGGGGGATTTCCTCCCTTTCCCATATACAAGTACTGTATTTTCCAGGAGAGAGTGGAGACGGCTGGTGAGTAGCAGAGGTCCTCCTGCTTTATACTTGGGATTCCATCAGGCCCTGAGGCATTGTTATTTTTCATCTGTTTGAGGGCAGTAGCTACCTCATCCAGTGATGGAGGATAGCTGGTGGGGTCAGCTCTGGATGCTGAGGGACCTGCTGGGTAGTCAGGACATCCGTATCGGTGTTTTCTGTTGAGCAATGAATGGTAGTGCTCTTTCCAGCACTGAAGGAGGGCCTTCATTGTCTTTAATTATGAGGTTGCCGTCAGATGAACAGAGGGTGGCTGCCAGTGACTGGCCCATAAAATGTTTTAGTGGAAATGAAAAATTCGCGCATCTTGTGCTGATCTGCAAGTTCTTGTGCTTCACATGCTTTATTTTTAAGCCAATTGTTCTTTAGATTATTAAGTTCCCGCTGAGCCGCCGCTTTCTTCTTGAGGAAAGTATCAGCTTTGGTCCGAGACTGAGGGTTGTTCTGCCAGTCATTTAAAGCAGCACATATATCATCGATGAGTACTTTGATTGCCGGGTCATTTTCATCAAACCAGTCCTGGTGTACTCTTTTGATCTGGCCGAGGGTCTCTCTGCAGGTTTTTGTCATAACAATATTAAGAGTATCCCATTCTGCATTGGGATTCACGTTGTTTGCTGTTGGGTTGTTTACAAGCCCATGTTCGAGCTGCTCTCTAAAAGCATGTGCTTCCGCTGGATCCTCCAGATGCTTAGTATTAAAACCTCTTCTGGAGGCTTACTGCCTTCGCCGTTTTGGGGTGATGTGAAGTGAGAGCTTGGGAAGTCGATGATCAATGTCACAGTGGTCTGAGCCACGCATGGCACGGGTGATGAGGACATTTCGGCGATCTCTTTCTCTGACAATGAAGTAGCCAATGAAATGCCAGTGTTTGGATCGTGGGTGTTACCCACGAACCCTTGAACTTGTCGGCCTGCCTAAACAAGGTATTGGTGATAGTGTGGTTGTATGCAGCACACTTGCTGAGTTGGAGTACACCGTTGGGATTACACTTGCCAAGTCTATTTCTCCCTATGGTTCCCTGTCAAATGTTAGCATTTCTGCCAACTCTGGCATTGAAGTCGCCAAGGAGCACAACCTTGTTTTCTCTGGGGATAGATGTTAGCACTGTTGAGGTCGGCGTAAAGGCCTCCTTGATGTCATCCTCTGCATCCAGTGTTGGGGCGTATGCATTGATGAAGAAGGCATGACGTGAGTGATTCAGTGGGATTCGAAGTATCATGAGGTGCTCGTTGATCCCAATAGGCATTTCAGTCAGCCTGTGTAGGATGCATTAGCGGATGGCAAAGCCAACTCCATAAATGTGGTTTCTCTACAGCAGGCTTATCTTTCCAGAAGAGGGTGTAGCCAGACCCCCGTTCTGTGAGTTGGCCCTCATCTGGGGCAGGACTCACTGATGGCTGCTATGTCGATGTTATACCTAGCTAGCTCTTGTGCCACAAGGGCAGTTCTTCTTTCAGGATCGCATTTGTGCCAGTATCCAGAAGGATCCTGACATTCCATGCAGTGACCATAAGAGGTTGTATGGTTTGTTTTTTGTTGGATCTGTGATTTTCATTGTGTTTTCGAACCGTGTAAGGATGACCTTATTGGGTGTGGTTGCCCAGTTAGGTTGGATTTTTAGGCATACTATATTTAGGGCACCTTTTCTAGCCCCCTCCCCATGTGGGGTCAGCAGAGAGGCTCCCCAAAAGGGTTGCTCAGTCGCACAGAGAGGACCGGATTGGACTCCTGCCTAGATCCCAGTGCATAAACGGCCATCTTAATTGTGCCGCCCATGTGCAGAGTTGTGACTAGAGACTCACGGCAGTCATCTCTGCCTGTCCCGTCTCCGCCACTCGTCCGTCGCCACTCGTCCGATGCCATAGAACTTTTGGAGGTATAGGGGTTTTGGTGATGATGAGAGGCATGATGAGCTGGATGATGGCTTCACGTGAGTTAATTTTATTGAGGCAGGGAGCTGGCTGCAACCACACATCTTGGCTTTCCCTTTTCCTGATCTAGGGGTGCGTGTGTTGCAACAACTTGGAAGAGTCACAATGGACTGCCGATAGCCCAGTTTGTTGGGTTTCGTGTTGCCTGTCCATCAGGCATTGCCTTCGTCCGCCGGTGTAGTCGTTGGGCTTCCATGTTGGTTACCTCTTCAGCCTATATACCGTTGGGGTCTTGTTGAAGCTCTGTTAGCATGTCTACCTGATGCGGGGCTCCAACGCATATTTTTCGTTCGGGGTTTACTCCAGTAGCCTTATACCTGTACCCATACACACACATTCACCCATTACATACACAAATACACATATACACATAAACACACACGCCACATATCAAGACACGCTCAACACACTGACCCTCTTGGCTCTCTCTGATCAACACCACGACCTCATCTGCAAATTTGGTGGCTTCTTACCATCCTCGACACAGGTTCCTACTACCACCTGGGATCCCTCGTCCGAGAATTGCTGTTCGACACCATAACCGCATCCAGCTCATACGACCACATACTGACCGCTATAAGAACAGCCCAGTCCCAACCATTGTAAAATTATCAAGAACTCGTAATCAACCAGTGTTATTCCCAGCCAATCTTACCTTTTTGCACTGTCACTATGTTGAATTGTCCTATAGTATGACCTTCTCCCACTATTATATATCATATTTGTATTTATGTTACTTATACAATAATTGAAAATCAAGTGACCCATTCCCCAATTATATAACTATATTTTTCAACTTCCAGGTGCCATGCTCTTTATGTAAACCGTTAATTATCATTATTATTATTATTCATACACACACTGCTATATATACATAAACACACACACATACACATATACACATACACACACTCCTATACATACATAAACACACATACACACATACGTATAACACACCGAGAGAGGTAGTTTCGTAAGAGGAAGGTGTGGTCTGTGGGGAGTAGGTGTGGTCTGTGGGGAGTAGGGCGCTGGTGAGAGAAGGAGGTGTGTCTGTGGGGTACGGTGTGGTCCGTGGGAGGGAGGTGTGGGGGGAGTAGGGTGTGGTGTGGGAGGGAGGGTGTGGTCTGTGGGGGTGGGGTGTGTGGTCCGTGGGAGGAGAGGTAGGTGTGGTCTGTGGGGGGGTAGGAGGTGGTCCGTGGGAGGGAGGAGGGTGTGGTCTGTGGGGAGTAGGGTGTGGTCCGTGGGAGGAGGGTGTGGTCTGTGGGGGGGTAGGTGTGGTCGTGGGAGGGAGAGTGGGGTGTGGTCTGTGGGGAGTGGGGTGTGGTCCGTGGGAGGGAGAGGTGGGTGTGGTCTCTGTGGGGGGAGGTGGGGTGCCGTCGTGGGGAGGAGAGGGTGTGGTCTGTGGGGGGGAGTAGGGGTGTGTGTGGGGAATGGGGTGTGGTCGGTGGGGAGTGGGGTGTGGTCCGTGGGAGGGAGAGTGGGGTGTGTTCGGTGGGGGGGAGGGGTGTGCCGTGAGGAGGAGATGTGGTCGGTGGGAGTGGGGTGTGGTCGGTGAGGGGGTGTGGTCCGTGGGAGGAGAGTAGGGTGTGGTCGGTGGGGGAGGGTGTGGTCCGTGGGAGGAGAAAGAGGGTGTGGTCTGTGGGGGAGTAGGGTGTGGGAGAGAGAGTAGGGTGTGGTCTGTGGGGGGGAGAGGGTGTGGTCCGTGGGAGGGAGAGGGAGGTGTGGTCGGTGGGGGAGTAGGGGTGTGGTCGGTGGGGGGAGTAGGGTGTGGTCCGTGGGGGAGAGTAGGGTGTGGTCTGTGGGAGGAGAGTAGGGGTGTGGTCCGTGGGGGAGATTGGGGTGTGGTCCGGTGGGGAGAGATTAGGGTGTGGTCCGTGGGGGAGAGTAGGGTGTGCCTTGGGAGGGAGAGGAAAGGTGTGGTCCGTGGGGGAGAGTAGTGGTCTGTGGGGGAGAGAAGTGGGGTGTGATCCGTGGGGAGATTAGGGTGTAGGTCAGTGGGAAATAGGGTGTGGTCATTGGGAGGAGAAGTAGGGTGTTGGTCTGTGGGAGAAAGAGAAGGTGTGGTCCGTGGGGAGATTAGGGTTGTGGTCCGTGGAGGAGAAAGAGGTGTGGTCCGTGGGGAGATAGGGTGTGGTCTGTGGGGTGAGACTAGGGTGTGTGGTCCGTGGGAGGGAGAAGAGGGTGTGGTCCGTGGGGTGAGATTGGGTTTGGTCCGTGGGGGGAGAGGTATGGTCCGTGGGGGTAGAGTAGGGTGTGGTCGTGGAAGGAGAAAGAGGCTGTGGTCCGTGGGAGGAGAGGAGGGTGCGGTCCGGGGGGGTAGGGTGTGGTCCGTGGGGGTAGGGTGTGGTTCGTGGGAGGGAGAGGGGTGTGGTCCGTGGGGGAGATTAGGGTTTGGTCCGTGGGAGGGAGAGGAGGTGTGGTCCGTGGGGAAGTAGTGTGTGGTCCGTAGGGGGTAGTGTGTGTGGTCTGTGGGGGGGAGGTGTGGTCCGTTGGGGGGGAGAGTGGTCCGTGGGGAGAGTAGGGTGTGGTCCGTGGGGAGAGGTAGGGTGTGGTCGGTGGGGAGTAGGGGTGTGGTCCGTGGGAGGAGGGTGTGGTCCGTGGAGGGTGAGGGTGTGGTCCGTGGGGAGAAATGGAGGTGTGGTCCGTGGGAGAGAGAGGTGTGGTCCGTGGGGGGGGAGAGGAGGGGTGTGGTCCGTGGGAGGAGAGTAGGGTGTGGTCTGTGGGGGGAGAGAGTAGGATGTGGTGTGGGAGGGAGAGAGGTGTGGTCCGTGGGGGAGGAAGTGGGTGTGGTCCGTGGGAGAGGGAGAGTAGGGGTGTGGTCTGTGGGGGGAGGAGAGTGGGATGTGGTCCTGGGTGGGAGGAGAGTATGGTCCGTGGGGGAGGTAGGGTGTGGTCCGTGGGGGAAGTAGGGTGTGGTCCGTGGGGGTTGAGTGGGGGTGTGGTCCGTGGGGAAGTGGGTGTGGTCGGTGGGGGGTAGGGGTGTGGTCGGTGGGGGGTAGGATGTGGTCCGTGGGGGGGAGTGAGGTGTGGTCCGTGGGGAGATGGGGTGTGGTCCGTGGGAGGAAAGAGTAGGGGTGTGGTCCGTGGGGGGAGGAGGTGTGGTCCGTGGGGGGGGGAGGGTGTGGTCCGTGGGGGAGAGAGTAGGGTGTGGTCGTGTGGGGGAGGAGGGTGTGGTCTGTGGGGATGGTGTGGTCCGTGGGAGGAGAGGGTGTGGTCTGTGGGGGGTAGGGTGTGGTCCGTGGGAGGGAGAGTAGGGGTGTGGTCTGTGGGGGGAGGTGGGTGTGTCCGTGGGAGGGTGTGGTCTGTGGGGGGTAGGGTGTGTGGTCGGTGGGGAGGAGGGTGTGGTCTGTGGGGGGGAGTAGGGTGTGGTCCGTGGGAGGAGAAGTAGGAGTGTGGTCGGTGGGGGGGAGTAGGGTGTGGTCCGTGGGGAGAGAGAGGTGTGGTCGGTGGGGGGGAGAGGGGTGTGGTCCGTGGGAGGGAGAGGAGGGTGTGGTCGGGGGAGTAGGGTGTGGTCGGTGGGGGGAGTAGGGTGGTCCGTGAGGGAGAGTAGGGGGTGTCTGGGGGGGAGGGAGGTGGTCCGTGGGAGGGAGAGAGGTGTGGTCTGTGGGGAGTAGGGTGTGGTCCGTGGGGGAGAGTAGGGTGTGGTGGGGAGGAGGGTGGGTCCGTGAGGGAGAGGAGGTGTGGTCGGTGGGGGGAGGGGTGTGGTCAGTGGGGGAGAGGTGGTCCGTGGGGGAGAGTAGTGTGGTCCGTGGGAGGAGAGTAGGTGTGGTCCGTGGGGAGATAGGGTCCGTGGGGAGATTAGGGTGTGGTCCGTGGGGAGAGGGTCCTGGGAGGAGAGGAAGGTGGTCCGTGGGGGGAGAGAGGGTCTGTGGGGGAGGAGAGTAGGGTGATCCGTGGGGAGGGAGATTGGGTGTAGTAGTGGGGAGAGAGGGGTGGGTCAGTTGGGAGGGAGTGAGTGGGTGTGGTCCGTGGGAGGGAGAAGAGGGTGTGGGTCCGTGGGGGAGATTAGGGGTGTGTCCGTGGGAGGAGAAGAGGTGTGGTCCGTGAGTAGGGTGGTCCGTGGGTAGACTAGGGTGTGGTCCGTGGGGAGGAAGAGGGTGTGTCCGTGGGTGAGATTAGGGTTTGGTCCGTGGGGGGAGTAGGGTATGGTCCGTGGGGGTGAGTAGGGTGTGGTCCGTTGGAAGGAAAAGAGGCTGTGGTCCGTGGGAGGGAGAGGAGGGTGCGGTCCGTGGGGTAGGGTGTGGTCCGTGGGGGTAGACTAGGTGTGGTTTCGTGTGGGAGGAAGAGGGTGTGGTCCGTGGGGGGAGATTAGGGTTTGGCCGTGGGAGGGAGAGAGTGGAGGTGGTCCTGGGGGAGAGAGAGTGTGTGGCTGTAGGGAGGTAGTGTGGTGGTCTGTGGGGGAGGAGGTGTGGTCCGTTGGGGGGAGGAGAGTGGTCCGTGGGGGAGAGTAGGGTGGTCCGTGGGGAGAGAGTAGGGTGGTCGGTGGTGGGGGGGAGTAGGGTGTGGTCCGGGGAGGGAGAGTAGGGTGTGTCCGTGGGAGGAGATTAGGGTGGTCCTGGGTGGGGGAGAGTAGGTGTGGTCCGTGGGAGGGAGAGGAGGGTGTGGCCTGTGGGGGGAGGAGGGTGTGGTCCGTGGGAGGGAGAGTAGGGTGGTCTGTGGGGAGGAGAGTAGGATGTGGTCCGTGGGAGGGAGAGAGGGTGTGGTCCGTGGGAGAGTAGGGTGGTCCGTGGGAGGGAGAGTAGGGTGTGGTCTGTGGGGGGGAGAGAGATGGTCCGTGGGAGGGAGAGGAGGGTGTGGTCCGTGGGGAGTAGGGTGGTCCGTGGGGAGAGTAGGGTGTGGTCCGTGGGGGTGAGTAGGGTGTGGTCCGTGGGGGAGAGGAGGGTGGTCGGTGGGGGTAGGGTGGTCGGTGGGGGAGTAGGGTGTGGTCCGTGGGGAGATTAGGGTGTGTGGTCCGTGGGGGAGAGTAGGTGTGGTCGTGTGGGGAGGAAAGAGTAGGGTGTCCGTGGGGAGGAGGTGTGGTCCGTGGGGAGGAGGGTGTGGTCCGTGGGGAGAGTAGGTGTGGTCCGTGGGGGGGAGGAGGTGTTCACTGAGTCGACCACATGTAATCGACTCTATTATTAAAACAATACATGAAAAGGAACTGAGCTTGACAAAGAAAAACAAAGAAAGTTATGAACAAAAACAATCCTTCACATTATTGATGAAAAATATGATAAACAATTGAACGATAAGTTGAGAGGAAAACTGTACTATTGGTCCCATAGGCCACCTCTATCACTCAATAGGCCTACCCCTCAATCATTCCATAGGTCTATCCCTCCACCACTACCTAGAACTACCCCCAATCACTCCATAGGCCTACCTCCATCACTCAAAGGGCCTACCCCTCAATCATTCCATAGGTCTATCCTCCACCACTACCTAGAACTACCCCAATCACTCCATAGGCCTACCCCCTCACCCATAGGCCTACCTCCACCATTCCCTAGGAGCTACCCTTCCACCACTCGATATGCCTACCTCCTCCACCACTCCATAGGCCTACCTCCATCACCCATAGGCCTACCCCTCACCACCCATAGCCTACCCCTCCTCACCCATAGGCTCACCCCTGCACCACTCCATGTTAGGCCTAGGCATAGGCTCATATCACCTCCTGCCTGGCGAGCCTACAGGTGCAGTCTTGTTTACCAGGTCACGAGGCAAGTGAGGGAGAGGTACAAGGGAGAGAACACTGTGCAAGGGAGAGAACAATGTACAAGGGAGAGAACACTGTACAAGGGAGAGACACAGTACAAGGGAGAGAACACGATAATAGGGAGAGAAAAGTATACAAGGGAGAGAACACTGTACAAGGGAGAGAACACTGTACAAGGGAGAGACACAGTACAAGGGAGAGAACACGATAATAGGGAGAGAAAAGCATACAAGGGAGAGAACACTGTGCAAGGGAGAGAAAAGTATACAAGGGAAAGAACACTATACAAGGGAGAGAACAATGTGCAAGGAGAGAAACACTGTACAAGGGAGAGAACAATGTGCAAGGGAGAGAACACTGTACAAGGGAGAGAACAATGTGCAAGGGAGAGAACACTGTACAAGGGAGAGAACAATGTGCAAGGGAGAGAACACTGTACAAGGGAGAGAACAATGTGCAAGGGAGAGAACACTGTACAAGGAGAGAACAATGTGCAAGGAGACTGCACAAGCGAGAGAAAAGTATACAAGGGAGAGAACACTGTAAAAGGAGAGAAAGTATACAAGGGAGAGAACACTGTACAAGGGAGAGAACAATGTGCAAGGGAGAGAACACTGTACAAGGGAGAGAACAATGTGCAAGGAGAACACTGTACAAGGGAGAGAACAATGCAAGGGAGAGAAAAGTATACAAGGGAGAGAACACTGTACAAGGGAGAGAACAATGTGCAAGGGAGAGAAACACTGTACCAAGGGAGAGAACAATGTGCAAGGGAGAGAACACTGTACAAGGGGGAGAACAATGTGCAAGGAGAGAACACTGTACAAGGGAGAGAACAATGTGCAAGGAGAGAACACTGTACAAGGAGAGAACAAAAGGGAGAGAACACTGTACAAGGGAGAGAACAATGCAAGGGAGAGAACACTGTACGAAGGGAGAGAAAATAATGTGCAAGGGAGAGAACACTGTACAAGGGAGGAGAAACAATGTGCAAGGGAGAGAACACTGCACAAGGGAGAGAAAAGTATACAAGGGAGGAGAACACACAAGGGAGAGGAAAAGTATACAAGGGAGAGAACACTGTGCAAGGGAGAGACAGTACAAGGGAGAGAACACGGTACAAGGGAGAGAACACGGTACAAGGAGAGACACAGTACAAGGGAGAGAACACGGTACAAGGGAGAGACAGTACAAGGAGAGAACGATAAAAGGGAGAACAAACTGTACAAGGGAGAGAACACGGTGCAAGGGAGAGAACACAGTACAAGGGAGAGAACACGGCAAGGGAGAGACACAGTACAAGGGAGAGAACACGATAATAGGGAGAGACACAGTACAAGGAGAGAACACGGTACAAGGAGAGACAGTACAAGGAGAGAACACGATAAGGAGAACAAACTGTACAAGGAGAGAACACGTGCAAGGGAGAACACAGTACAAGGGAGAGAACATGGTACAAGGAGAGACACAAGGGAGAGAACACGATAATAGGGAGAGACACAGTACAAGGGAGAGAACACGGTACAAGGAGAGACAGTACAAGGGAAGAGAACACGATAAAAGGAAGAACAAACTGTACAAGGAGAGAACACGGTACAAGGGAGAGAACACTGTACAAGGGAGAGCAGTACAAGGAGAGACACTGTACAAGGGAAGAAAAAGCATACAGGGAGAGAATACGGTACAAGGGAGAGAACACTGTACAGGAGAGAACATCATAAAGGGAGATAACACGGTACAAGGGAGAGAACACGGTACAAGGGAGTGACACAGAACAAGGGAGAGAACACTGTACAAGGAGAGCACAGTATACAAGGGAGAGAACACTGTACAAGGGAGAGAACACTGTACAAGGGAGAGAACACGATACAAGGGAGAACAAACTGTACAAGGGAGAGAGCACGACACAGGGAGAGAACACTATAGGGAGAGAACACTGCACAAGGGAGATAACACTATACAGGAGAGATCACTGTACAAGGGAGAGAATATTATAAAAGGGAGAGACACAGTACAAGGGAGAGAACATTATTCAAGGGAGAGACACAGTACAAGGGAGAGAACACGGTACAAGGGAGAGAACATGGTACAAGGGAGAGAACAGGGTACAAGGGAGAGAACATTATTCAAGGGAAAGACACAGTACAAGGGAGAGAACATGGTACAGGGGAGAGAACATTGTCCAAGGGAGAGAACACGGGACAGGGGAGAGAACACGGTACAAGGGAGAGAACATTATTCAAGGGAGAGAACACGGTACAAAGGAAAGAACACTGTAAAAGGGAGAGAACTTAGTTCAAGGGAGAGAATACTTTATAAAGGAAAGAGCACGGGACAAGGGAGAGAACATAGTGCAAGGGAAGGGAACATGATACAAGGGAGAGAACATAGTGCAAGGGAGAGAACATGATACAAGGGAGAGAACATTGCACAAGGGAGAGAACATGATACAAGGGAGAGAACATTGCACAAGGGAGAGGCATAGTGCAAGGGAGAGAACATGGTACTATGAACACAGAATTAACTAAAGTCAGGACCTGGGTAATACGTAATAAACTGACCTTAAACCTTGAGAAAACCCACTACACGATCTTTCACAGAAGGAAAAACTTACCCCAGACTTGGACCCCCTGTAATACAGTCCTCAAACGCGAACAAAACACTAAATTCCTCAAGTTATTGTTAATGACTTAACTGGAGAAACCACGTACAAGCCATTCACAGTTAAGTCAATAAACAGTGCAGTATCATGTATCACACTCGACAGTCACTCTCACAGCAATGAAAGAAATCTATCATGATCTTGTTTACCAACACCTGATACACTGTCACACACTATGGGGGCCTCTGGCTCTAACACAATCTCTGGTTACTGCACAAAAGTTGTACGGACAATGACCTACTTGAAAGTCACACTAGCGGTCAATTTGCTAAATTGAAAATGTTAAAATTCGAGGATATTAACACCTACTGCTGTGCCTCTTTGTTTACAAATCTATCAATCACTTGCTTGACAATAATTATTTCCAGTTCCGGAATAATCAGAGATACAACTAAGGCACCCAGAGCTACTAAGACCGCCCCCCATGCGCTCCTCTCAGTCCCAGACCTCCATAAAATATCACAGTGTGAAGGTGTGGAACAACTTACCCCCACCCATCCCAGCAAAGACAGAAATTACCATTGCAATAAATATATTTGCCGACTAGACATGATACTGACAGCTCTGTCCTCTTGTTCCACCTTAATACAACCCGTGTTGTACTGCTTCCCTCCCTTATCATATTTATGTATATCAACTCCACTGTAAAGTGTATATATAATATAATGTAAAAAATAAATAAAATAATAAATAAATAAAATAAACAAATATTGAAGTGATAACCGTGGTAACATGTTCTTATTACCACCATGCTATTGTACTATTCCAGATGATACTAAATGTTACATAATACTTCCTTGAGATAAATGTATAGTATATATCAGGTGCAGCTCAGGTTCTCAACTGGCTCAGCCATGTTAATATTGTTATTATTATCCACTCTGTATCTGTGTTCTTCTGGCTAAATAAACTGTTTCAATATCAATAACTAACCTAACCTCCCACTAACTCCCTAACCTAACTCCCTAACCTCCACCTAGCTAACCTCACCTCACCTCACCCTAACCTAACCTAACCTAACCTAGCCTCACCTCCCTCACCTAACCTAACCTAACCTAGCCTCACCTCACCTCACCTCACCTCACCTCCACCTCACCTCACCTCACCTCACCTCACCTCACCTCACCTCACCCCTATACACACTACCGTACGTATAATATTGATCTCTCACCTCACTCCTCTTCCTCCATCTCTCACCTGGCTACATACCTGTGGAGAGAGAAAAACAATTAATTGACAATAATAATAATAGTATTGTACAATAATAATAATAATAAATAATAATAATATAATAATAATAATAATAATAATAATAATAATAACAGTAACAATAACAATAACAACAACAATAATAATAATAATAATAATAATAATAATATTAATAATAATAATAACAATAACAATAACAATAACAACAACAATAATAATAATGATAATAATAATAATAATATTAATAATAATAATAATAATAAGAATAATAATAATAATAATAATAATAATAATAATAATAATAATAATAAGAAAAATAATAATAATAATAAGAAAAATAATAATAATAATAATAATAATCAAATACCCATAGGTTAAATTCTTACCAATCCACCTACCCCTCCAAACACACACCTACCCCTCCAAACACACACCTACCCCTCCAAACACACACCTACCCCTCCAAACACAAACCTACCCCCAAACACCTACCCCCAAACACACCTACCCTCCAACACACCTACCCCCCCAAACACACACCTACCTCCCCAAACACACACCTACCTCCCCAAACACACACCTACCCCCAAACACACCTACCCCCCAAACACACACCCTACCCCTCCAAACACACACCTACCCCGCCAAACACACCTACCCCCAAACACACCTACCTCCCCAAACACACACCTCAAACACACACCTACCCCCAAACACACCCTCCAAACCACACACCTACCACCCAAACACACACCTCCCCAAACACACCTACACTCCCCAAACACACACCTACCCCTCCAAACACACCTGCCCCCAAACACACACACACCCCCAAACACCCTACCCCCAAACACACACCTGCCCCAAACACACACCTACCCCCCCAAGCACACACCTACCCCCAAACACACCTGCCTCCCACCCTGCCCCACACACACCTGCCCCCCAGACACACCTGCCCTCCAAACACACACCTACCCCCCCAAACACACACCTGCCCCACACACACCTGCCCCCCAAACACACACCTACCCATAACCACACACCTGCCCCCCAGACACACCTACCCACCCAAACACACACCTGCCCCAGACACACACCTACCCCCCAAACACACACCTGCCCCCCAAGCACACCTACACACCACCTGCACCCAAACCTGCCCTCCAGACACACCTGCCCCCCAAACCGCACCTGCCCTCCAGGCACTTACTGCCCCAAACACACACCTCCTCACAGACACACTCTCAGCCTGCCCCAGGCACACCTGCCTCCAACACACACCTACTCTCCCAACCACACACCTGCACAGACACACCTACCCCCCAGACACACCTGCACTCCAAACACACCTGCCCCCCAAGCACCTACCCCCCAAACACACCTGCCTCCCCAAACACACCTGCCCTCCAAACACACACCCCAAACCACACCTGCCCCCAAAACCACACCTGCCCCCCCAAACCTGCCCTCCAAACACACACTCACAGACACACACACCCACCTCCCTCCCAGCACACCTGCCCCCACACACCTGCCTCCCCAGGCACACCTGCCCCCAGACCTCATCTCCAACACACACCTGCCTCCCCAAACACACACCTACCCCCCAAACACACCTACCTCACACACCTACCCACCGAGCACCACCTGCCTCACACACACCTGCCCCCAAAACACACCTACCCCCAAACACACACCTACCCCCAAAGCACACCCTATAACACCTACCCCCCAAACACACACCTGCCCCTCCAAACACACCTACCCCTCCAAACACACACCTACCTCCCCAAACACACACCTACCCCCAAACACACCTACCCCCAAACACACCTACTAAGCACACCTACCCCCCAAACACACACCTACCCCCAAACCACACACCTACCCCAGAGCACACCTACCCAAACACACACCTGCCCCCCCAAACACACAACCCCCCAAAACACACACCTACCCCCCAAACACACCTGCCCCAACACACACTTGCCCCCAAACATACACAGACCCCACACACACATACCCTCCACACCCCACACACATCCCCTGACCACCCACCTCACCACCACACACACACACACACACACACACACTCCACCACCAAGCACTGGAAAGGTTTGGCAGTGGACCACTGCACCACCCTCGTCAACGCCACCTCCTACCACCTGCAGCCCCCCACCCACCTCGCGCAGTCCGCCACTACAACAAAATTCAGCCCATAAGAGCCCGCACTGATAGATATAAGAACAGCACCATCCCATCTATTGTTAAAATAATAAACAACTCCTGATTTATGTACTGTACAGCCCTGTAAATGTATTCAATGCATATTATTTTATTATGTCTAAATCAAATGTAAGTCTGTATATTTTCAGCCACCGGCTGCACCTCTATAATAAACCGTTTATTATTATTATTATTATTAATATTATAATTACTATTATTAATATTATTATTATTATTATTATTATTATTATTACACACACACGGACAGTAGTGAAACGTGGCAACAATATCCCATAGACTTTATTGATCATCATCTATGTAACGTGTGTGTGTGTAAGTCTTCAAGTACACAAATACACGATCTCATGTATATATATGTATAAATATATCATTAAGTGGAGCTAAATTTATGTATGTATGTATGTATGTAGTAATAGTTTTTAATGTAACGACAAATAAATAACTGAGAGAGAGAGAGAGAACTCAAGGTAACCAAAGGAGGTAGATGGAAGGCATAAGAGGAGAAGAATAAAGCGGGGGGTGTAGTGGAGAAGAATAAAAGGGGGTGTAGAGAAGAAGAATAAAGAGTGATGAGAAACAGACACACAACAAAGACATCCTCATTATCACGCCTCAACGCAGCCAAGTAACAAAAAAAAAAAAAAAAAAAAAAAAAAAAAAAAAAAATATATAATATATATATATATATATATATATATATATATATATATATATATATATATATATATATATATATATATATATATATATATATATATATATATATATATATATATATATATATATATATATATATATATATATATCATATGTGTTTAACTCAAGTCAGCTGATTGGGGGAAAACTCGAGTCAGCTGATCCGTGTAAACAAAACGTCCTGGAACACATTCTCTCAAGGCTACAGCTGCTAGGACTAGTGGCCACATCCCCAAGTTATTCCTGTTTCATCGTAACTTGACATACGACATTATATATTGTCTTATTTGTGTCACAGTATTTCTTAATGGAAGGTTAAGATGAAATATTCACTTACGAATGATTGAGAATCCGGTTCATGTGCTTACCTCCAGATTATCGCCGCCCACCCACCACCACCCACCCACCAGCACGCCTAAGTGGCCAGATGGGTGTAGCCAGATGAGGGTAGTGTAATAAGGTATAAACAGATGTAGGAGTGATTCAGCCTGGCCAGTTTGTATTGGCAGGTGGGCAAGACGCACATGACTGGGGGGTCCGACCGGCATGGAGGGGGGGGAAGAGGGGTGTACAGGGGAAGAGCCCAGGGGGGTGGGTGATGGAGGTGAAGGATGGAAGTGTGTTGAAGGGGTGGGGGCAGAGGTGGGGTGGGGTGGAGGAGGGGTGGGGTGGGTGGAGGCAAGAGAGTGGGGTGGGGTGGGGCAAGAGAGTGGGGGTGGGGTGTGGGGGCAAGAGGGGTGGGGGCAAGAGAGTGGGGGTGGGCAAGAAAGTGGGGTGTGGGGTGGGGCAAAGAGGGGATGGGGAAAGAGGGTTGTGGGGGCAAGAGAGGGGTGGGGAGTGGGGCAAGAGAGTGGGGTGTGGGGCAAGAGAGGTGGGGGCAAGAGAGTGGAGGTGGGGGAAAGAGGAGGGGGTGGGGAAGAGAGGTGGGGAAAGAGAGGTGTGGGGTAAAAGAGAGTGGGGTGGGGTGCAGGAAGAGAGTAGGTGTGGGGGTGGGGGAAGATTAACTCTACCATGTATAAGAGTTAACATGATAACTCTACCATGTATAAGAGTTAACATGATAACTCTACCATGTATAAGAGTTAACATAATAACTCCAACATGTATAAGAGTTAACATAATAACTCAAACATGTATAAGAGTTAACATAATAACTCTACCATGTATAAGAGTTAACATGATAACTCCAACATGTATAAGAGTTAACGTAATAACTCTAACATGTATAAGAGTTAACATAATAACTCTACCATGTATAAGAGTTAACATAATAACTCCAACATGTATAAGAGTTAACATAATAACTCTAACATGTATAAGAGTTAACATAATAACTCTACCATGTATAAGAGTTAACATGATAACTCCAACATGTATAAGAGTAATATAATAACTCTAACATATAAGAGTTAACATAATAACTCTAACATGTATAAGAGTTAACATAATAACTCCAACATGTATAAGAGTTAACATAATAACTCTAACATGTATAAGAGTTAACATAATAACTCTACCATGTATAAGAGTTAACATAATAACTCTAACATGTATAAGAGTTAACATAATAACTCTAACATGTATAAGAGTTAACATAATAATCCTACCATGTATAAGAGTTAACATAATAACTCTACTGTATAAGAGTTAACATAATAACTCTACCATGTATATAATATAATAACTCTAACATGTATAAGAGTTAACATAATAACTCTACCATGTATAAGAGTTAACATGATAACTCCAACATATGTATAAGAGTTAATATAAAAACCTAACATGTATAAGAGTTAACATAATAACTCTAACATGTATAAGATAACATAACTCTACCATGTATAAGAGTTAAATATAATAACTCTAACATGTATAAGAGTTAACATAATAACTCTAACATGTATAAGAGTTAACATAATAACTTCCATGTATAAGAGTTAACATAATAACTCTACCATGTATAAGAGTTAACATAATAACTCTAACATGTATAAGAGTTAACATAATAACTCTACCATGTATAAGGTTAACATAATAACTCTACATGTATAAGAGTTAACATAATAACTCCAACGTATAAGAGTTAACATGATAACTCTAACATGTATAAGGTTAACATAATATCTAACATGTATAAGAGTTAACATAATAACTCTAACATGTATAGAGTTAACATAATAACTCTAACATATATAAGAGTTAACATAATAACTCTAACATGTATAAGGTTAACATAAAAACTCTACCATGTATAAGAGTTAACATGATAACTCTAACATGTATAAGAGTTAACATGATAACTCTAACATGTATAAGAGTTAACATGATATCTAACATGTATAGAGTTAACATAATAACTCTAACATGTATAAGAGTTAACATAATAACTCTAACAGATATAAGAGTTAACATAATAACTCTAACATGTATAAGAGTTAACATAATAACTCTACCATGTATAGAGTTAACATGATAACTCTAACATGTATAAGAGTTAACATAATAACTCTACCATGTATAGAGTTAACATAATAATTCTACCATGTATAGAGTTAACATAATAACTCTAACATGTATAAGAGTTAACATATACTCCAACATGTATAAGAGTTAACATGATAACTCTAACATGTATAAGTTAACATAATAACTCTACCATGTATAGAGTTAACATAATAACTCTAACATGTATAAGAGTTAACATAATAACTCTAACATGTATAAGAGTTAACATAATAACTCTAACATGTATAGGTTAACATAATAACTCTAACATGTATAAGAGTTAACATAACTCTAACATGTATAAGAGTTAACATAACTCTAACATGTATAAGAGTTAACATAATAACTCTACCATGTATAAGAGTTAACATAATAACTCTAACGTATATAGAGTTAACATAATAACTCTAACATGTATAAATTAACATAATAACTCTAACATGTATAAGAGTTAACATAATAACTCTACCATGTATAGAGTTAACATAATAACTCTAACATGTATAGAGTTAACATGATAACTCTAACATGTATAAGTTAACATGATAACTCTAACATGTATAGAGTTAACATGTCTCATGTATAGAGTTAACATAATAACTCTACATGTATAGTAACATACTCTAAGTTATATAACTCTACCATGTATAAGGTTAACATAATAACTCTACATGTATAGAGTTAACATAATAACTCTACCATGTATAAGAGTTAACATAATAACTCTCCATGTATAAGAGTTAACATGATACTCTACCATGTAGAGTTAACATAATAACTCTAACATGTATAAGAGTTAACATAATAACTCTACCATGTATAAGTTAACATAATAACTCTACCATGTATAAGAGTTAACATAATAACTCTAACATGTATAAGAGTTAACATAATAACTCTACATGTATAGAGTTAACATAACTCTAACATGTATAAGAGTTAACATAATAATTCTACCATGTATAAGAGTTAACATAACTCTATGTATAAGAGTTAACATAATAACTCTACCATGTATAAGAGACATAATAACTCACATGTATAAGGTTAACATAATTCTACCATGTATAAGGGTTAACATAATAACTCTACCATGTATAGGAGTTAACATAATAACTCTACCATGTATAAGAGTTAAATAATAACTCTACCATGTATAGAGTTAACATGATAACTCTACCATGTATAAGTTAAATATAACTCTACATGTATAGAGTTAAATAATAACTACCATGTATAGAGTTAACATAATAACTCTACCTTATAAGAGTTAACATAATAACTCCATGTATAGGTTAATAATAACTCTAACATGTATAAGAGTTAACATAATAACTCTAACATGTATAAGAGTTAACATAATAATTTACCATGTATGAGTTAACATAATAACTCTAACATGTATAAGAGTTAACATAATAACTCTAACATGTATAAGAGTTAACATGATAACTCTAACATGTATAAGTTAACATAATAACTCTACCATGTAAGAGTTAACATAATAACTCTACCATGTATAAGAGTTAACATAATAACATGTATAAGAGTTAACATAATAACTCTAACATGTATAAGAGTTAACATAATAACTCTAACATGTATAAGAGTTAACATAATAACTCTAACATGTATAAGAGTTAACATAATAACTCTAACATGTATAAGAGTTAACATAATAACTCTAACATGTATAAGAGTTAACATAATAACTCTAACATGTATAAGAGTTAACATAATAACTCTACCATGTATAAGAGTTAACATAATAACTCTAACATGTATAAGAGTTAACATGATAACTCTAACATGTATAAGAGTTAACATAATAACTCTAACATGTATAAGAGTTAACATGATAACTCTACCATGTATAAGAGTTTACATAATAACTCTAACATGTATAAGAGTTAACATAATAACTCTACCAAGTATAAGAGTTAACATAATAACTCTACCATGTATAAGAGTTAACATAATAACTCTACCATGTATAAGAGTTAACATAATAACTCTACCATGTATAAGAGTTAACATAATAACTCTACCATGTATAAGAGTTAACATAATAACTCTACCATGTATAACATGATAACTCTACCATGTATAAGAGTTAACATAATAACTCTAACATGTATAAGAGTTAACATAATAACTCTACCATGTATAAGAGTTAACATAATAACTCTACCATGTATAAGAGTTAACATAATAACTCTAACATGTATAAGAGTTAACATAATAACTCTAACATGTATAAGAGTTAACATAATAATTCTAACATGTATAAGAGTTAACATAATAACTCCAACATGTATAAGAGTTAACATAATAACTCTAACATGTATAAGAGTTAACATAATAACTCTACCATGTATAAGAGTTAACATAATAACTCCAACATGTATAAGAGTTAACATAATAACTCTAACATGTATAAGAGTTAACATAATAACTCTAACATGTATAAGAGTTAACATAATAACTCTACCATGTATAAGAGTTAACATAATAACTCTACCATGTATAAGAGTTAACATAATAACTCTACCATGTATAAGAGTTAACATAATAACTCTAACATGTATAAGAGTTAACATAATAACTCTAACATGTATAAGAGTTAACATAATAACTCTAACATGTATAAGAGTTAACATAATAACTCTAACATGTATAAGAGTTAACATAATAACTCTGAAAAGTTTAAGAGTTAACATAATAACTCTAACATGTATAAGAGTTAACATAATAACTCTACCATGTATAAGAGTTAACATGATAACTCTAACATGTATAAGAGTTAACATAATAACTCTACCATGTATAAGAGTTAACATAATAACTCTAACATGTATAAGAGTTAACATAATAACTCTAACATGTATAAGAGTTAACATAATAACTCTAACATGTTTAAGAGTTAACATAATAACTCTAACATGTATAAGAGTTAACATAATAACTCTAACATGAATAAGAGTTCTCATAATAACTCCAACATGTATAAGAGTTAACATGATAACTCTGAGGATTAAAATGTAAAATGACAACGTGAAGGTCTGGGAGCTACAGATGGTCACTTGGGTTTCCAGAAAGCATCATACATCAATAACTCAACGAAAACAATCCTACACGATGTTCATTTGTTAATATAAGGAGCATAACAAATCTACACGATGCTCTTTTGTAAATATAATGAGCATAAACGAAAACAAACCTGAACGATGCTCCTTCGTTAATACACGGAGCACACCTCAGAGTCATATTTACAAATGTTCCTGTCGAATATTACACATAACTCAAGATGACGTACACACACACACACACACACACACACAGTCTACACCGCACCTTAGTTGAGACGTTCACTTAGTGCTAATTAAGAAATAAAATTTAAGAGTATGTATGTATGTAAGTACAATCAACTGGTGTCAGCAAGAATTCGTTCTATCTTGGCCGTGCTGAGTAGGTTAGGTTAGGTTATTGTTTGTTTGTCCTAGTATATATTACGTTAGGATATGCAATATTAAGCCAAGCATGAATGATCGTCTCTTATTCTGTCTTTCGTACAGTGGTGCTGCGCTTGAGCCACTGAGACGGTGCCGCTTGTTGAAAATAAAGGAAGACCTCAGGAAAACATCACGCGTCCTAGCCAAGGTAGGAACAGGTGGCCTCATCCGCCCAATTACCGCCACCCTCATTACCACCCGCCACCCGTCACCCACTACCCACCACCCGTCACCCACCACCCATCACCCACCACCGTTCCACACCTCACCTGCCACCGTCCACCACCACAGTCATCCACCACTCGTCACCACCGTCTCCAACCACCCGTTACCCACCACCTGTCACCCACTACCCACCACCCACACCACCCATCACACACCGTTACCCACACCACCGTCACCACCACCAGTCACCTACCACCCGTCAACCACCACCAGTCACCTGCCTCCCATACCATTCACCCACCACTGACAGGTGTAGGACGGGTGATAGGTGTAGGACAGAGTGACAGGTGTAGGACAGTTGACAGGTGTAGGACAGTGACAGGTGTGGGACGGGTGACAGGTGTAGGACGGTTGACAGGTGTAGGACGAGTGACAGGTAGGACGGGTGACAGGTGTAGGACGGGTGACAGGTGTAGGACGGGTGACAGGTGAGACAGGTGACAGGTGTGAGGACGGGTGACAGGTGTAGGACGGGTGACAGGTGTAGGACGGGTGACAGGTGTAGGACGGGTGACAGGTGTAGGACTAATGAGAGGGTTGTGGCGAGGAAGTGACAGCGATTTTGACCGATGTGACAGATGTAGAGTGGGGAAGAGACGGGGGAGAGTGTGACAGGTGTGACCTCACCGCCCTCCCTCCTCCACCTGCCGCCCCTCCCTCCACCTCACCGCCCCTCCTTCCTCCACCTCACTGCCCTCCCTCCTCCACCTCACCGCCCCTCCTTCCTCCACCTTACCCTCCCTCCTCCCCTCACCGCCCTCCTCCTCCACCTCACCGCCCTCCTCCTCCACCTCACCGCCCCTCCTTCCCCACCTCACCGCCCCTCCCTCCTCCCACCTCACCGCCCTCCTTCCCTCCACCTCACCCGCCCCTCCCTCCTCCCCCTCACCGCCCTCCTTCTCCACCTCACCGCCCTCCTCCTCCACCTCACCGCCCTCCTTCCTCCACCTCACCGCCCCTCCTCCTCCACCTCACCACCCCTCCCTCCTCCACCTCACCGCCCTCCTCCTCCACCTCACCGCCCCTCCCTCCTCCCACCTCACCGCCCCTCCTCCTGCACCTCACCGCCCTCCCTCCTCCACCTCACCGCCCCTCCCTCCTCCACCTCCCGCCCATCCCTCTCACTTCACCGCCCTCCCTCCTCCACCTCCACCGCCCTCCTCTCCACTCCACCGCCCCTCCCTCCTCCACCTCACCGCCCATCCCTCCTCCCACCTCACCGCCCTCCCTCCTCCCACCTCACCGCCCTCCTCCTCCACCTCACCCGCCCCTCCCTCCTCCACCTCACCGCCCCTCCCTCCTCCCACCTCACCGCCCCTCCTCCTCCACCTCACCGCCCTCCTCCTCCACCTCACCGCCCTCCCTCCTCCACCTCACCGCCCCACCTCCTCCACCTCACCGCCCTCCTCCTCCACCTCACCGCCCCACCTCCTCCACCTCACCGCCCCTCCTCCTCCACCTCACCGCCCCTCCTCCCTCACCCCCCCTCCTCCACCTCACCGCCTCCTCCACCTCACCGCCACACCTCCTCCACCTCACCGCCCTCCTCCTCACCTCACGCCCCTCCTCCTCCACCTCACCGCCCTCCTCCTCACCTCACCGCCCCTCCTCCTCCCACCTCCTGCCCTCCTCCTCCACCTCACCGCCCTCCTCCTCCACCTCACCCCCACCTCCCTCCACTCACCGCCCCTCCTCCTCCACCTCACCGCCACCCTCCTCCACCTCACCGCCCCTCCTCCTCCACCTCACCGCCACACCTCCCTCCCTCCACCTCACCGCCCCTCCTCCTCCACCTCCACCGCCACACCCTCCCTCCACCTCCACCGCCCCTCCTCCTCCACCTCACCGCCCCACCTCCTCCCTCCCCCTCACCCCCCACCTCCTCCACCTCACCGCCACCTCCTCCCACCTCACCGCCCACACCTCCTCCACCTCACCGCCCTCCTCCTCCACCTCACCGCCACACCTCCTCCACCTCACCGCCTCCTCCCTCCACCTCACCGCCCTCCCTCCTCCACCTCACCGCCCTCCTCCTCCACCTCACCGCCCCACCTCCTCCACCTCACCGCCCTCCTCCTCCACCTCACCGCCACCTCCTCCCTCACCGCCCTCCTCCTCCACCTCACCGCCACACCTCCTCACCTCACCGCCCTCCTCCTCCACCTCACCCCCCCTCCTCCACCTCACGCCTCCTCCACCTCACCGCCCCTCCTCCTCCACCTCACCGCCCCTCCTCCTCCCACCCTCACCGCCCCTCCTCCTCCCACCTCACCCGCCCCACCTCTCCTCCACCTCACCACCCCTCCTCCTCCCACCTCCACCGCCACACCTCCTCCACCTCACCGCCTCCTCCTCCCACCTCACCGCCACCTCCTCCCTCCCGCCCCTCCCTCCTCCCACCTCCACCCACACCTCCTCACCGCCACACCTCCTCCACCTCACCACCTCTCCTCACCACCACACCTCCTCCCACCTCACCGCCCCTCCTCCTCCCACCTCACCGCCCCACCTCCCTCCACCTCCCGCCTCCTCCCTCTCCTCCTCCTCCCCACACCTCCTCCTCACCTCACGCCACCTCCTCCCACCTCCCACCACCACACCTCCTCCACCTCCCCGCCCTCCTCCTCCACCTCACCGCCCCACCTCCTCCACCTCACCGCCCTCCTCCTCACCTCACCGCCACACCTCCTCCACCTCACCGCCACCTCCTCCACCTCAGCGCCCCTCGCTGTACTGTTGTTGGCTCACTTAAGGGTAAGGGGAGGGGAAGAAGGAGAAGGAAGGAAGGAAGGAGAGGAAGGAGAGGGAGGAGAAGGAAGAGGAGAAGGGGAAGAGGAAGGAAAGGGGAAGGGAAGGGGAAGGAAGAGGGAAGGAGGGGGAAGGAGAAGGAAGGGGGGAAGGGAAGGGAAAGGGGAGGGAAGGGGGGGAGGTGGTGATTATTCGGTCTGGCTTCACTTCATTTTACCTTCCGTGT
This sequence comes from Homarus americanus, assembly GCF_018991925.1. Taxonomy (NCBI): domain Eukaryota; kingdom Metazoa; phylum Arthropoda; class Malacostraca; order Decapoda; family Nephropidae; genus Homarus; species Homarus americanus. The sequence goes on from NW_024712610.1 coordinate 57,580, forward strand.
GATAACGTGGGTCGACTCAAAGCCACGAGGAGAGGGAGGGGGAGTGGGGTGGGAGGGGAGGGTGAGTGGGGTGGAGAGGGGGTGAGTGGAGTGGGAGGGGAGTGGGAGGGAGGGAGAAAAGGGAGGAATGAGTATAGAGGAATAGGGGGGTGGGGGTTAAGGAGGTGGGAGAGGAGGAGGGAGGAGGGGAGGAGGAGGAGGGGGAGGAGTGGAGGAGGAGGAGGAGGAGGAGGAGGAGGTGGAGGGGGAGGAGGGTGAGGAGGGGAGAGGAGGAGGTGGAGGAGAGGTGGAGGAGGAGGGAGGAGGAGGAGAGAGGTGGAGGGGAGAGGGAGGAGGAGGAGGAGGGGAGGAGGGAGGAGAGGGAGGAGGGTGGAGGAGGAGGGAAGGAGGAGGAGGAGGAGAGGAGGAGGTGGAGGAGGAGAAGAGGTGGAGGAGGAGGAGGAGAGGTGGAGAAGGAAGAGGAGGAAGGAGGAGGTGGTGGAGGAGAGGAGGAGGAGGGGTGGAGGAGGAGGAGGAGGAGGAGGAGGAGGAGGAAGGAGGTGGAGGAGGAAGGAAGGTAGAGAGGTGGAGGGAGTGGAGGAGGTGGAGGAGGAGGAGGAAGGAGGAGGAGGAGGAGGAGAGGAGTGGAGGAGGAGAGGAGGAGGAAGGAAGGAGGGAGAGGAGGAGGAGGAGGAGGGGAGGAGGAGGAGGAGGAGGAGGAGGAGGAGGAGGAGGTGGAGGAGAGGAGGAGGAGGAGGAGGAGGAGGAGGAGGTGGAGGAAGAGGAGGGGGGTTGGGTATAAGTGACAACACTACAACTCTACACCTGTCATGGCCGCTCTTTGATGCCAAGACCACAAACATGCCGCATTGTGCGTCTCCAAACACAAGGCACCACCCACACACACCCAAACTCACCCACACACACCCATACTCACCCATACCCACAAAACTCACCCACACACACCCATACTCACCCACACACACCAACCCACACCCACCCACACACACCCAAACTCACCCATACCCACCAACCCACACCCACCCACACACACCCATACTCACCCACACACACCAACCCACACCCACCCACACACACCCAAATTCACCCATACCCACCCATCCACACCCACACATGGAGGTCAGGAAATACAAGGTACTCGGATGTTATTGTTAATGAGAAACTTAACTGGAGAAACCACGTACAAGCCATTCACAGTTAAGTCAATAAACAGTGCAGTATCATGTAACACACTCGACAGTCACTCACTCTCACAGCAATGAAAGAAATCTATCATGATCTTGTTTACCAACACCTGATACACTGTCACACACTATGGGGGCCTCTGGCTCTTGAAAAACACAATCTCTGGTTACTGCACAAAAGAGTTGTACGGACAATGACCTACTTGAAAAAACTGATCACACTAGCGGTCAATTTGCTAAATTGAAAATGTTAAAATTCGAGGATATTAACACCTACTGCTGTGCCTCTTTGTTTACAAATCTATCAATTACTTCTGACAATAATTATTTCCAGTTCCGGAATAATCAGAGATACAACTTAGGCACCCAGAGCTACTAAGACCACCCCCCATGCGCTCCTCTCAGTCCCAGACCTCCATAAAATATCACAGTGTGAAGGTGTGGAACAACTTACCCCCACCCATCCCAGCAAAGACTACGCTCCTTCCTTTAATTCATCTCTTTAAAAATATTTATTGTCTAAGTATTAATAGTTTTTGTAACACCTGCTATATATACCATAATATCATAAATTATCATGTAGATAGATAGAAATTATCATTGCAATAAATATATTTGCCGACTAGACATGATACTGACAGCTCTGTCCTCTTGTTCCACCTTAATGTCCGTGTTGTACTGCTTCCCTCCCTTATCATATTTATGTATATCAACCCACGTAAAGTGTGTATATACTTATAATATAATGTAAAAAATAAATAAAATAATAAATAAATAAAATAAATAAATATTGAAGTGATAAGCGCGGTAACATGTTCTTGTTGCCACCATGCTGTGTACTATTCCAGATGATGCTAAATGTTTATTATTGTCCACTCTGACTACACACACACGCACCTGAGAGTCTCACAAGAGCAGCCTACAGCACTCCTGGCCGTCCGTACCCAGGAGGGAGAGGGGAGGGAGGGTGGAGTTGAGAGTGGTGAGAGGGAGGGGTGGGGAGAGGAGGGAGGGGTAGGGAGGAGGGGGGAGGGGTGGGAGAGTAGGATGAAAGGTAGAGGGAGGATTAGGGAGGGATTGGGAGGGGGGTAGAGAGGAGGAGAGGTAGAGAGGGAGGAGGGAGTAGAGAGGGAGGAGGGAGAGGGTAGAGGGGAGGGTGGAGAGGAGGAGGGGTAGAGAGGGGAGGAGGGTAGAGAGGGGGGTTGGGGGGGGTGGGGGGGTGGGGGGGGGGGGGTGGGGGGGGGGGGGGGGGGGGGGGGGGTGGGGGGGGGGGGGGGGGGGGGGGGGGGGGGGGGGGGGGGGGGGGGGGGGGGTGGGGGGGGGGGGGGTGGGGGGGGGGGGGGGGGGGGGGGTGGGGGGTGGGGGGGGGGGGGGGGGGGGGTGGGGGGGGGGGGGGGGGGGGAGGGAGGGGTAGAGGGAGGAGGGAGGAAGGAGGAGGGGTAGAGAAGGAGGGGGAGGGTAGAGAGGAGAGAGGGGGGAGAGGGAGAGGGGTAGAGAGGGGAGGTGGTAGAGAGGAGGAGGGGAGAGAGGGGGAGGTAGAGAGGGGGAGGAAGTAGAGAGGGGAGAGGGAGGAGGAGAGGGGGGGAGGAGGAGGGGGGGTTAGGGGGAGGGGAGGTAGAGAGGGAGGGGTAGAGAGGGGAGGGGTAGAGGGGAGGGGTAGAGAGGAGGAGGGAGTAGAGAGGGGGAGGGGTGAGAGGAGGAGAGAGGAGGGAGGGGTAGAGAGGAGGAGGGTAGAGAGGGAGGGTGGGAGGGTAGAGAGAGGGAGGGGGTAGAGGGGAGGGGTGAGAGGGGAGAGGTGGAGGAGGAGGGGTGAGAGGGAGAGGGTAGAGAGGGAGAGGTTAGAGAGGGGAGGGAGGGGGTAGGGAGAGGAGGAAGGGTAGAGAGGGAGGGGTAGAGGGAGGAGGGAGTAGAGGGAGGAGGGGTAGAGAGGAGGAGGGAGTAGAGAGGGAGGGGTAGGAGAGGGAGGGAGAGAGGGGGAGGGGTAGAGAGGGAGGGAGAGAGGGGTTTAGAGAGGGAGGGAGGTAGAGAGGGAGAGGAGGAGGGGTAGAGAGGAGGAGAGGGGTAGGGAGGAGGAGGGAGTAGAGAGGAGGAGGGGTAGAGGAGGAGGGGGGAGAGGGAGGGAGAGGAGGAGGGAGTAGAGGGAGAGGGGTAGAGAGGAGGAGAGGGGTAGAGAGGGAGAGGGGTAGAGAGGGAGGGTGAAGGAGAGGGATAGAAAGGGGAGGGGTAGGAGAGGAGGAGGGTAGAGAGGGAGGGAGGGTGGTAGAGAGGAGGAGGGGTAGAGAGGAGGAGGGGTAGAGAGGAGGGGTAGAGAGGGAGAGAGGGTAGAGAGGGAGGGTAGAGAGGGAGAGGGGTAGAGAGGAGGAGGGTATTAGAGAGAGGAGGAGGGTAGAGAGGGGAGGAGTAGAGGGGAGGGAGTAGAGAGGGGGAGGTAGAGGGAGGGTAGAGAGGAGGAGGGAGTGAGAGGGAGAGGGGTAGAGGGAGGGAGGGGTAGAGAGGAGGAGGGTAGAGAGGAGGAGGGAATGAGGAGAGGTAGAGGAGAGGGGTAGAGAGGGAGGAGGGGTAGAGAGGAGGAGGGGTAGAGAGGAGAGGGGTAGAGAGGAGGAGGGGTAGAGAGAGGGAGAGGGGGTAGAGAGGGAGAGGGGTAGAAATGGGGAGGGGAGAGGGAGAGGGAGTAGAGGGGGAGGGAGTAGAGAGGGAGAGGGTAGAGAAGGGGGAGGAGTAGAGAGGGGGAGGGAATTAGAGAGGGAGAGGGGTAGAGAGGAGGAGGGGTAGAGAGGAGGAGGGTAGAGGAGGAGGGGTAGGGAGGGGAGGGGGGTAGAGAGAGGGGAGGGTAGAGGGGAGGGGTAGAGGGGAGGGGTAGAGAGGGGGAGGGGTAGAGAGGGAGAGGGAGTAGAGAGGGAGGAGGGGTAGAGAGGAGGGAGGTAGAGAGGAGGGAGGGGTAGAGAGGGGAGGGGTAGAGAGGAGGAGGGAGTAGAGAGGGAGAGGGGTAGAGAGGGAGGGAGGGGTAGAGAGGAGGGGTAGAGAGGAGGAGGGAGGAGAGGGAGAGGGTAGAGAGGGAGAGGGGTAGAGAGGAGGAGGGGTAGAGAGGAGGAGGGTAGAGAGGAGGAGGGAGAGAGGGAGAGGGAGGTAAGAGAAGGGAGGAGGGTAGAGGAGGAGGAGGTAGAGAGGAGGGAGGGGGGTAGAGAGGGGAGGGGTAGAAGGGAGGAGGAGGGGGTAGAGAGGAGGAGAGAGAGGGGAGGGGAGGGAGGAGGGGTAGAGAGGGAGAGGGAGTGGGGAGGGAGGGTAGAGAGGGGGATAGAGAAGGGGAGGGTAGAGAGGGGAGGAGGGAGTAGAGAGGGAGAGGGGTAGAGAGGAGGAGGGGTAGAGAGGGAGGAGGAGTAGAGGGGAGGAGGGGTAGAGAGGGGAGGGGGAGTGAGGGAGGGGTAGGGAGGGGGAGAGGGGTGGGGGTAGAGGAGGAGAGGTAGAGGAGGAGGAGGGAGGGGTAGAAGAGGAGGGAGGGGGTAGGGAGGGAGAGAGGGGTAGAGAGGGGAGGGTGCAGAGAGGAGGAGGGGTAGAGAGGAGAGGGAGTAGAGAGGGAGGGTAGAGAGGAGGAGGGGTAGAGAGGAGGGGTAGAGAGGAGGAGGGAGAGAGAGGGAGAGGGGTAGGGAGGGGAGGAGGGTAGAGAGGGAGAGGGGTAGAGAGGGAGGGGTAGAGAGGGAGGAGAGGGGTAGAGAGGGGGGAGGGGTAGAGAGGAGGAGGGATGAGAGGAGGAGAAATGGTAGAGAGTAGGAGGGGTAGAGAGGGAGGTGGAGAGAGGGAGAGGGAATTAGAGAGGGAGAGGGGTATAGAAGGAGGAGGGAGATTAGAGAGGGAGAGGGGTAGAGAGGAGGGTAGAGAGGAGGAGGGTAGAGAGGAGAGGAATGAGAGGGAGGGGTAGAGAGGGAGAGGGGTGGAGAGGGAGAGGGGGTAGAGAGGAGAGGGTGTAGAGAGGGCGAGGGGTAGAGAGGGAGAGGGGTAGAAAGAGGGAGGAGGTAGAGAGGAGGAGGGGTAGAGAGAGGGAGAGGGGTAGAGAGGGAGGGAGGGGTAGAGAGGGGGAGGGGGTAGAGAGGGAGGGGTAGAGAGGGAGGGGTAGAGGGGAGGGGTAGAGGGAGAGAGGGGGTAGAGAGGGGAGGGGTAGAGAGGAGGGAGGAATTAGAGAGGAGGGGGAGGGGTAGAGAGGAGGGAGGGAGGGGTAGAGGAGGGAGAGGAATTAGAGAGGGAGGGGTAGAGAGGGAGAGGGTAGAGAGAGTAGAGGAAGGAGGGGGGTGATAAACGGAATAAAAATAGTGTAATAACTAAAACTCATCTTGGATAGTACAGTATAATGGTGGACATACACACACATACATACATATATATACATACACATACATACATACATAGTCATACATACATACATACATATATATACATACATACATATGTACATAATAAACATAAGCATACATATACATACATGTACACACATACATACATACAAACATATACATATACATACATACATATACATACATACATACATACATACATACACACACAGAAATACATACACAAGCAGTCACATACATATATACACACATACATACATACACAAGACAAATACATACGTACATACACATACATAGTTACATATACATACATACACACATACATACATAGTTACATACATACATATATACATACATACATACATACATACATACATAAATACATGCACACATACACATATATACATACACACATACATACACACATACATGTATGCATACATACATACATAAGTTACACAAGGCTCACACACACCAAGCTTGGGACACACCAGATATTTAAGAACTGACACTTTCCCTTTGGCCTTGCCCTTGTTTCTACTCTCAATGGTAATGCTCAAAGGGGTTTCTACACGATTTTCTGATGACTGTTGGTGGATGATTCTGGAGCTTGGTGGGAGGAGGCCAGGCTGGCTGCAGTGAGTACCTAGCAGCATTAGTGTTTTTGAGACCTGCCTGGGTGGTGGGTCTGGGCTGAAGGGTGTAGAGCCCAGAACAGCTAGGTGCCATACAGGAAATTCCAAATTGTTTTGCAAAGTTATTACACTTCTGCTGGATGACACCCCTGAGCAAATTGTATGCAAACACCTGGGTGACCTGAACACAGACACAAGAAATTAGGTGACCATCAACACAATGGTAGGAGACTTATTTTACCAGCGCAAGGCGACATGTTTCAAATTAGGTACAATGAACCAACAAGGTTACTCATGGTGTTCAGACAAAATGTATTGGAGCTACTTCCATTGCACAAGGCCTCTATAAAGCTTGATGTTGCTACTGATTTTATAAGCCTGGACCACAAATGGGCCTAAGCTAGTATAATATGTACCACGATACCTACTGTGGTAAATTTCAACAGATGTAGAATTAAGAAGCTGGCAGAAGATGAAAGCCTATAGACTTATTCATGACTGGTACAAGGACTACAAGCTGACAATCACCACAAAGTTTCCATGACGACTGACAGACAGGACTTATGTGAGCCCAACAATGCCTCACCAAAAAAAAGGAGAAATGGTCAGCATAATGAACAGGCAACAGTAGTAAGTAGTAATGACTTGAGCTAAAAACTAGGTTAGGTCAGAGGTGGGTAAGGGAAGGACAATGAATACCAAATGTTACAATTGTAATAAGCTTGTTAAGGTTAGGAATGTGTAAATGAACCTAGACAAAATGTATGGGAGATGGCAAGTTACAAGTTTGAACTAACATAATACTTTCAGCAAAGCCTGGAAAGATATAAACATAATCAGAGGTAAAATAGAAGACACGTTTCTACCCAAACCTCTGCAGTAAAATGAATGAGCTAATAACAAAGTGGGCCTCATGTCGAGCTGGCGACATGTTACCAGCTGGGACCAAATTCTTTGATGCGAAGTCTGGTAGAGAGAAGTAATTCATTAACTTTTATGCTGGGCAAACAGTAATGATGAGTGTGGATGTCTTCATTTACTGAGTGAGTGACGCTGCTCTCGCCAGGTAGGTTTACTTCTGGAGAGGACGTGAGCTACCTACATCAAAGGCAGACTACTAAGTGAGTGTGCCAGGTACCCATTGTTGGTATTAGACAATATGAGCCGCTGAGGCCACCATTCCACATTGGCGGGACTATCTTGGTCAGTATTGTTGTATCAATACTGAAACCAGGACAGCCTGGATGCTTTTTGCCCTGCTATCACTAACAGCATGGTGATGAAAAGGCACGAGATACACCACATTTCTTAGACCCAAAAGCTGCATTTGATACGTTATACAGGCAACTGATATTGGTAACAGAATTCAGCCGTGTAAAGGAAGAGAGGGTAGGCTGTTACACTGGATAAGGATAATGAACCAATGCAGGCTGCTGTACTGTTTGCGGTTGCTAGCAGGAAAGGAAGAGAGCATCCTATACCCTCATAAGGTGAGTACTTGGGGCCCAACTTGTTCAATGTTTTATGAATGCATTATTAAATTTAATACCAGACAACCCCTGAAAGCACATTCTTCAATCAGCTATGCTGATGATATTCTTTTATATTAAAATTTTTAAACCACCAGAACCATGCATATTTGGAGAACCCTCGGTCGTATTATCTCCACTCGAGAAATCTGGTGTCTGAATAAACAGCGAATTTAAATGGCCCCGCCGCTCCGGAATTAATGATTGCCGGGACCAGTTTTTCAAATATCTTGCTGTTTCGCCCTGCACCACCTGCCACACAACAGCCAACCGGCCAATGTACCGGACAGACCGAGACCTCTTATATGTAGCTGGCAACAGCCCGCACCATGGTGCTAGTATTTTGGAATTGTTAAAATAATGTACCTATATGGAGT
>NW_024712611.1:0-13042 GCF_018991925.1 Homarus americanus
TAATATAAAATGAATGCGTGATATATATCCAGTGTTTTGGTGATTTTTTTTTGTAGGCAGGTGGGAAGATATTTTCTCTAACTCTTCATCGAATGATTTTTTCGACAGGACTGCCTGCATTGAAGTAGGGAAAATAAAAGTCAACAAATATAAGCCAGAGGTATTCATGGGTTAAGTGTGTGGCGGAGGGTGTTTACCGCCTCCTCCACGACTCAAATCAGGTTATACTTACTTGAGAAATCTTTAATCATTAACCATTACCTAAACTGCACTAATCACTTCATTAATATAACAGTTAACACTTAATACTAGTGAAGCGCTGACTCTGGTGGTCTTGTTCAGTGTGTTGTTGATATAAAGCATCTCCCATTAGTTTTTTTCATCATGGATAATAAATAAAAATACAAGCCCCATTATCTTACAGGCTTCCACTCACTACACAACATCACTGAGCCTAACATTTCCGATTAAGGCATTATTCCAAGGCACCACTTTTAGCAATGTATAGTACAGATTTTTTTCACCCAAGTACTGCGATATTCACTTAACTACACTCTCCACTTGCTGCTCCACCACTGCCGGGAAATAATATTTCATTATCACTAAAACAGGTGACAAAAAATAGAATGGGAACAAATAAAATAGAGACGCGACCCTCGTGGGTTCTTGTGATCGGCTTCCCATCGCCCTTGCGAGGTATGGGATCCCTACAAGATGGCGGCCGCTCACTCGAGCGCCGACAAAGGCTGTTTCGGTTATTAAATTTTCTCTCACAATCGCCACATTACAGAAACTTCATTTTTCAATTCACTACACCCTGGGTACGGGCTATTCACGTAACTGGTGTGTACTATCATCTACAATAGGCGAGAGACAGATCTGGAAAACCAAGTTTCACATTCCGCTATTCGCTTCTCGTAATTCAATCGTCTTGAATATGGAGACAGCATAACACATTACAATTTACACTATTTTCTTTATATTATCTTTATTTTTTTTTTTACAATTAACTTTGGAGTTTAGAAACGTACAGCTCGCTGAAGTTTCCCCACACTGAACTTTTATAAAGAAACTTCGGATTACCACTTGTTTTCTTGAACAATTGCAACTTATTAAAGCTGTCGTGTTGATTTTACCAATATATCACGATTTATCTTTTAATTTACCATTATAAAACACAGAGGAGAGGATAATTCCTGCTTCATATATTATATTCTCGCTGAATGACAAAGAACTGTTTGTAAGACGCACAGGTTCCCTCTACACTACACTACACTCCGCAGAAGAACAGTCTTGTGTATATCTGAGCATCACATACAGTTGTTAAGGACAGCATTACCTCCACCAGTACTGCTCCCTGCACTACATTATTTACTTGCCTTCATATTTTTACTTGGTATTATGTCGCTCATCACTGTGATAGTACTGAATTATGTTCTATAACTTCAAGTGAATAATAATTTTCTTGTACATTTTTTTCTTTATTTGAACAGAAGAATTTAATTGGGTAAAAAATTAAGTCCTTTTAGAAAAGCATATCTCGAATTCACAGCGCTCCTTCATCATGACCTTTCTTAGCTGAGAGGGACGAGATGAAGCCGTAGAGGACTGGTGGGAGGTACTGTGGCGCACAAGCTTCCCCAGAGGTACTGCAGTAGTCGGGCGGCGATGTGCGCGTATTTCATCTACCCAGGGTACTGTTGGAAAGCTGCGCCCTCACTCCCCTTCCACTCTTGCGCTTGCCGCGTTTGGTAACTCAGGGTAATCTTGGTGACGTTGCTATCTCACCTTGTTTACACGTCCACTACCCCGTTGCTGCTGCTGCTGCTCCTGCCTGCACATGAAGGTAGTAACTAATGTATTACTTCCTTTCTATCCACAATTTATTTCAGCACAGCGAGGGTATATTACAGGATTTCACTGACAGAATTTCTGTTCTGAGCTCAGGTAAACACATAGACGGGTTATTCCTTGTTTATCCATGACTGGGGTACTAGATAAGTTGAGTAATAATCACTTATTATACAGCACTGGACCCCTGGACCCCGGCAGCGACTAGAATAGCAGCAGCGGGCGGGTGTAGTGTCCTTCGACTTACACCTCTGCACCCTGACACTCACTATCATGTTTCGTTATAACACTTCCACGTGCCGTGGTGCAGCTGTGCTCCCAGCCGGAGAGAGGCGATTATCACTATTTTTAGGGAGGATTTGCTTCCCCAACTCGGTACACCGGACTGAATGTTCACCATCGACAAACTTCCGCCGTCAATCCCCGGGGGGACGCAATGACCTCCGCTTTGTTTACAGTTTCTCCGTGAGGCGGGGACACCTCCTGGTGCCTCCAGCACCACACAGCACTTCACACCTTCTCGATACATACACCACTTTCATCCGTCAGCTAATCGATATCCGCGGAGTGGTCTTTTGGTTCATTCTAGAGCCACACGCCGCAGCGGTTGGCTCGCACAACTGCAAAATCACTGGTTTGTAGCGCTTGCCTGGTGCCGTACGCCTAGCACGGGCGCCGCCTACTCACCACCACGCTGTATATCACACACGGTTGTATTCTCAAGCAGACAAGCACTGCCTTATCAGCAGGAGGGGAAGCTGATAAGCTCGTTGTCCCCGATGCTGGATCAAGATGACAGATTTTGTCGTCTTTCGTACCGCCATGAGAGGCATGTGGACCGTGTTGGCTCCCAAGGTGCACTGGCAAGCAAGAGCTGTGCTTGACGTCTGCATGCACGCTCCTCCCCCTCCTGCCTCTCTTGCAGCGCTCTCTTCTGCCTAATGCGCGCCATGTGCATTTCCGCGCCTGGTCTGCTTGCAATTCCCTCTGTTTCAAATACAAATCATTAAACTATGGGTATGGGAGGGGTCTACCCATACAAACAGCCAACTATTAATTTGAATCGCTTGTCTGCTTTGCCACTAACTCTCCCCCATCGTGCCTGGCTCACGACTGAGCCACATTTGCTTGATTCATATCGTGCATGGCAGGCTTGCACCAAGTTACTTTAAAACCTTCGATCGTTGGCTCCCGACCTACTGCCAACCGGCATTCGGACATTAACCCAGAATCCCGCACCTCTCACCTTGACTCTCTCATGTCATCAACATATTCTTTACTATTAACACTGTATTGGTAATGAACATATATTTTTATAATGATATTCTTATTTTATTGATCTTTGCACACCGACGAGAGACGGGAAAGATGTGAGGAGTGAGTGAGGGACAGTTGGCCAGAGAGAGGGTTTCTGGGTCACGGAGGGCTTCAGGGTGCCGACGGGAAGGTCTCGCCTCTATACAACAAGTGGCGCGCGGTGCCCATACATCCCCGCCACCACCCAGCCAACCACCTCTTGTCACCACCATTTATTTTCCTCTCGCTTGTTTTGATTGAAATAACCCTTTCATGTTTATTTATTTCACATGATATTTTTTTCTTAATTGCATGTTCTATGGAAGGTGTTGAACGACACGATATATTACCATCATGAGTATTTGTTTCATTACCGTTTATGTTATTTTGGGAACTTTTGTTTTTTAACTTTTCTTTTCAAAGGAAATTGCTTACGGTTGCAAATTCATTTTTACTGCAGTTTATGCAGGTCTTAATATGAAAAGAACGTATATCGTTTGACTTTTTTTTCGTATTTTACACAACCATAATAGTAATCTTTTATTGTGATACTAGTTTGTACTCTCTCTCTCTCTCTCTCTCTCTCTCTCTCTCTCTCTCTCTCTCTCCTCCGTGTTCTCTGGTTGATAATTAATCGCAGCGTTTATAGTCAGATTAGTGTGCTGAACACACACACACACGTACATGCGCACGCAGACACAGACACACACACGCACATACAATTGATAAGGAGGATCATAAATGAAGCGAAAGAAAGGTAAACTTAAGTCTTTTTTCATTCATAAAATTTATGCCAATTTTAAGCACGTTGCAGCGTCACTACAGTAAGACAGGATCAGACGATTATTAATGTCTATTTATGCGACTCATTATCTTCCTCATTGCTTCGGGAAGATGAAGACTATGATATTTAGTATTTTAAGACACCATGTACAGTTAATGTAATAATGAGCAACAACAGTGATGCATATTTGTTGAACTGGTTGTCCGGGGCAGCTTGATTCGACCATAAAACAACAACAACAACAACTAAGGTTTGTTAACTATTCTTCATCAGCTGAATGCAAAAAAGCCTATCTGTGCGTGTGCGTGCTCACCTCCATGCCGTTAATAATGGGTTACATGAAGCGTATCCCTGTACAGTGTATGTCACCACCTAATAATAGCCGACACTGTTAGTTGAGTATCTGCCCTTGAACACACCACTAAGTGCGTATTATATTCCCTGTGTAGTATATCACATATATCTGGGCATTTTTTTTTTTTTACTGGTATTAGCCCACCCGGGCACAGGTCACTGACCCACATCGGGGCCTGGGGGGCGAAAATGTAATAATAATAATACCAATAATAATAATTATTATTATTCAGATAAGTAAAATAAAAAAAAATAATAAAATAATAATGATAACAATAATAACAATAATAATAATAATAATTGCAATAATCATAATAAAGAACCATAAAGAAATAAAAAAGATAAAGAGTGAGAAACAATATATATGTATGTTATGTTGTCAATGTTAAGAGAAATAATTAAGACCCTGCAATTGTGTGTAAATGAGGCAGAAAGTCAGTTCAGCAACCTGGGACTTGGTCACATATGGCAGCAGGGTCTACCATTAGACAACACATTATGCTTCCAATATCTTCCCAGGCGGTAGTACCTCCCTGTTTGGTAGCTGCCTACTACCTACCTCACTAGCTAATTATAGCCCACTTGTGGAGTAGGTCGAGTATAACCACACACCATTAATAATTATACGTCTTTGTGGAGTAGGTCGAATGTTTGTTTTGTTTTGTTTACTTCTCGGCCTCCAAACACTCACACGATGTTTTCATTCGGTTTTGGTGTTTTTTTATGATTTTTTTCAAGATTTCGAGTTATTATTATTTATATTTTCAGATTTTTAGATTTTATTTTTACATTTTTATTTTTATTGTAATTTTATTATTATTATTATTATTATTATTATTATTATTATTATTATTATTATTATTATTATTATTGTTATTATTATTATTATTATTATTATCATCATCATCATCATCACACACGCACCATGATGTATTGAAGAGGAAGTTTTTCTCCACATATATTAAGGAGTGAACGTGGCTAACTGAAGACCCTCTTGGCGGCGTCCTGAAGGCCCCCAGTTCAAGTCGCTATTACCTCCTAGGGATCCTTCTCGCCGGTGTGCTGAAGGTTCCCGTCCATTTTATAGTGTCACCAAGTTAAAGATTAACCCAGGTATGGACTTGGATGCCTTTCCCGTGTGAGAGTGAGAGATCAAGGTTACCAGGTTAATTAATGAGGCAGGACAGGTGGGAAACTTACCTGAGAACAAGATTTTTTACGTTGTAGAGCTCCGGCATATACCGGGTTATTTTTCTTCTAAGAGGGTGTAAAATTTTAGCTTATTTATTAGCTTTATTATTATTATTATTATTAATATTTTTATTTTCTCGATTTTTTTATCGCTGTTTCTTATCAAATTATCTTTCTTCTTTATCTTGTCATTTGATTACTGATCCATTTACTCATGAACTAATTAGACTTTCTGGATATATATTGGATTCATTAGTGCCAATTTAGGTTAGACACTCAGACTCCCTACTACTGCTGTTACCACTACTTGTGATAATAATAATAATAATAATAATAATAATAATTGTATCAATAGTAAAAACAAACGGTAATAGCAACATTATATATTTTGTTCTAATATACACCATTCATTACACTACCACAAGTCGTCTCCTGTCGCGATGAGGAACTGTCTGTCACACACACACACACACACGTAAAGGACACCAACCTCGACTTCCCGGAAAAGCCAGTGCAAAAACGTGGCAGTCACCTCACGGACACGCGGCAACTCTCTCCCCAGCCAGAGTGCAACTTAATCCCCTGACGTCTTGGCTTGAGTGCTGGGGTCATCACACGATACCCACCACCCAGATAGCTTAGATAGCATCCTCTCCCAGCAAGTGCGGACCCCAGTTCCGGGGGCGCGCCACTCCGAAACTGACCTCGTCCAAGAGTGGGGGTTGGTGGTAAGCGTCCACTGATCGGGGGTCCGCTCACACTTGCAACCTGCAGTATCCTTCCAACCTGCAGGTGGGACCACCTCCAATCCCAATCCGGTCTGGCTGCTCCTGGAGCTCCAGCCGGAACCACCAAACGGGCCGCCTATAGGCAAAGGCCCGTGTCGGACTACGGTCCGACAATCTCAACAACAACAACAATTGAGTGCTGTGTGAGTGTTGGAGGTCTCGTGGATGTGTTGGAGGTCTCGTGGAGGTGTTGGGGGGGGTGGGTGTCTCGTGGATGTGGTAAAGGTCTCTTTAAATTATGAAGGTTATATCGGAGCACTGGAGGTCTCGTAGAAGCATTGGATGTGTTGTGATAGTACATATTGTTGTTTGTGGTTATTGGTGACGTTATTGTTGTGTTTGTTGTCGTGTTTTGTTGTTATTGTGTTTATTGTTGTTGTTCTTATGTTCGTTGTTGTTATTGTTGTTGTTCTTGTGTTCGTTGTTGTTATTGTTGTTGTGGGTTTTTTGTGTTGTTATTATGGATATTGTTATATGTTGTGTTTGTTGTCGTGTTTTGTTGTTATTGTGTTTATTGTTGTTGTTCTTATGTTCGTTGTTGTTATTATTGTGGTTCTTGTGTTCGTTGTTGTTATTGTTGTTGTGGGTTTTTTGTGTTGTTGTTATGATGGATATTGTTATATGTTGTGGTTATTGTCGTGGTTATTACTGTGTGTTGTTGTGGCTGTTATGTATATTATATAAAACCCTAGCGTGAAGAATACAAGAACTGTAGACCATAAATACGGCTCATGCAACAGATTCAGACCACAGTGACGCCATGTGAGGGATTCAACCACCGACTCAAATGTTAAACATCCTTTGTATATTGTATATCGCCAAAGCTGTAGTACGTAGACTTATTTCTGTAGGATTGGAGATTTATTAATACACGGTTGAATACACTGGTAAAAATATATGAAGAGAAATCGTGAATTATAGATAAGAAGGAATCCATCACCGGGGAGTGTAAACAAACTATGGCTGTGTTAGATTATTCATTACACTCGTTGGTACAGACCCGTTCCATGACCCCAGTTAAGGGCTCGTTTGAACACTTTCACCTCGTCCACACAGGTCGTCGTCTATAAGATGTGTGAAATAGTTTATGCTTCGTCATTTGATTTTTCTCCGTTAGCTTTTGTCCAGTTCCCTTCACTTTCACAAATTAAATTATGTTTTTCATAAGTCAGTGCGAAAAAGGGAGATTAATGAGGATTATGCGTGTGTAGTCAAACTCGGTGTGTGTGTTGTGTGTTGGGGTTAAATTACATTTCGTATACACAGTTTATTTTGTAGTCTTACCTAACAAAGCCTCCAGAGACAGGCGGTAGTGACTCCTCGACGGATATATTGACGTAACAATTTAAACCAATCCTCTCTTGCCCTATCAAAAGACCACAAGCTCTTCTCCTGTCTCTAAAGAATTGGCATCCATTTGTAATTTTGGTCGGAAACAGCTTTTTTTATATATACTGTATAGCTCTCATCAATTATGACTAACTGGTCTTCTTCAAGGTCATATGAGGGCATCCGTATATATATCCGACCCAAGAAAGTATCGAACCCAAGTCACAGTGGTGAAAGGCCCGGGCTCGACCACCCTTAGCAACCTTCAGCTGTAGTCTGTGTGTACTGTAACTGTCGGAGTTTCCACCTCGTTATTAACTCTATTTAAGACAAAATTGATTCCTGTATTTGCTACTAATGTCCAGCAACCTGACCTGACCTTACCTGACCTGACCTAACCTAACCTATATACGCTAATATCTCAATAAATGGTAATAAGAGAAGTTATTTGGTTACAGTGTACTCGCCATGGAAGAGCAATGGAGCCAGTGAGTCGGGTTCTTACATCTCCATTTCCAAGATAATTCAGCTGACGAACCTTTGAGAATCTGGGCTCAACTTGAATATGGGGAGAGGGAAGTTTGCTGTGTCGGTGGCCGTGAGTGTGCTGGCCGGTGTGTCTTGCATCACGCAATATTTAGATCACCAGACTAGGCGGTCCTCTGTCGATTTACCCTGGAACGCCAATTTTGGGATAAAATATATAGGTTGACTGTAGCTGGTTCGATGAATGTGTGTATGTGTGTGTTTAATTGTGTTAGTGCGTTTGCGTGTGTAGGTGTGCGCACATGTATGTGTATGTGTGTTAAGTATGATGGTACTTGATGATAAGACTATTTTAGACTCACTCAAACATAAAAGAACACAATGGAAAAACAAAATCTTATGAACATCAGAGATCATTTATACCAGGGGTTCTCAACCAGGGGGGAATTTCCCCCCTCAGGTTTTCAGGGGGGGGGGAACTGATACTAATATGGAAAATATAAAGGATTTTCAGTATTATATGCATATTATTTGGAATGCACTTTTTGAGGCAGACAATCTTGGAAAGGAGGGGGAATGACATTCTGACATATGGTGAAAGGGTGCATGGGGCAAACAAGGTTGAGAACCACTGATTTATACCATCTGTCTCTTGACCAATGCCCACTAGTATGTGTAGAATCTTGTCCCAGTGTTTGTTGTGGAATTGAGATCGTTCTTGGACCCCATTAACGAGAGAGAGGTTAGTATAGGTAAAGAACGTTGATTATCTTAATAATTAAAGCCATAGAGGTAAGGAAAATTGAAAGACAAATAGGTTGGGTTAAGGAGTGTTTATTTTCTGTCGGAACACCACCAGTAAAGGAGTCATGCCGGAAGACGATGAGTTTCTGTTTTTATGCTTTGCTGTGGTGTTTCCAGGCCCAATAAAAGACGACGATATTTTACATTTCTCTGTCTGTCTGTCTGCCTGTCTGTCATTTGTCTCTCTTTTTGTACATCTCTCACACTTTCACTCATCTTCGTATGTCTGGCAGTTTCTACATCTGTTACTCAATCTCAGTGATGCATCGATATCAACCATCTTTCTCTTTCATTTTCCCTTCCCTCACACACTCGTCATAAAATAAAACACTTTCCCCACATACTACAACATTCCCGACAATGAACTTCGTGTTTCCCTCAACTCACCCCAGGAGCCGCCTGTACTAAGACTTCCTCACTGCACCCGGCAGGTAGGGGGTAGAGAGGCCCCTGAATCGCTCGCTGCGGGGAACACACAGACATAATTACACATTCAGACCACAGACTAGCCCATTTCCCCCTCGTTTTTGTCCCATTTTACTCGTATTCATGTAGTTATTTGCAGTGGTTGTAATGGCAGCTCTTCAACCCCCTCCCTCTTCAATGGTGGGGTTTAATAGACCCATTGTTTCACCTCCGTGGACCCGCTGAGGAAGGAAATTGTTCTTTATGTCTGAAGTTGCTTAACCGCAGTCTGTGATGAGCTCTGTGTAATGCCTTAGATTACCTCGATCAACGATAGTTAGTTCTGTAGAGTGTGACGGTTGGCATGAGCGGGAGGTGACCGGTTAATTGGCATGTTTGATGTCACTGTTGTCCGGGAGAAATTATTTAATTACACCTCTCTTGTAATTAACAAAAGAATTATTAGTGTGTTGGTACTCTATATGTAATAGGTTGGCCTTGATTATTGTGATGCTGATCGTCGTTTTGCGAGTCGGTAAACATGGTCAGTGACATGTCTCACAACACATAGGTTACGGTTGTCAGTGGCCGAGATATCTGACATGATATTGAAGGTTGACATGAACCGTTTACATCTGTGAGGTCAGGTTTAAAGGTCTGCAAATATGTGTGACGTCATTGGTGATTGGCAGTGTAGATTCTTGTTGCCTCTTGATAGCTGTCATTGGTTGTTGAGCAAGGTTGAGGCTCGGGTGATTGGAAGATGTGCGACGTCACGACGGACGCTTGGATGAAGCACGTTTTGTGTAACTTGTATGTTTGCCTAAAGACCACAAGAGGCACGCATGCGGAATAATGTACACACACTTATACTGTACACATACATTTGTGTTTCTGCGAAAGTGTGCACAAGCTCGAAAACAAATTATCTAACTTTCAGAATTATCAGTCAGGAATATATATATATATATATATATATATATATATATATATATATATATATATATATATATATATATATATATATATATATATATATATATATATACCACCATTACAGCCCCTACTCCATCGCAACTACCATAGTCTCTAACGATCACTTTCACTCTTCACTACTCCCCCTCTACAACCACATTTCCCCATTACCACCATCCCCCGCCCCATCACCACCATCCCCAGCCCCATCACCACCATTCCTCATCCCATCCCCCACCCAATCACCACCATCTCCCACCCTATCCCTCCCATCACTGGAGGGTCGAGTCGCTCGTCTGTTTCACCAGTTAACCTATGAAAGTGACTTTGCTGGTCACCACTTTCTGTGTTTGGTGGTGCCTGTGTGTGTGTCCCTCTTACTCTAAGGTTTACGAGCGTGTAAATAAGTCTTTACTGCCTCATTTCTCTGGTAGACTTTCGACTGTTGTATAATTTGGCTGTTTGTCTTACTTATAGTGTCAGTCTTACTAATAGTGTCGTTCTTACTAATAGTGTCGTCTTACTAATAGTGTCAGTCTTACTAATAGTGTCAGTCTTACCAATAGTGTCGGTCTTACTAATAGTGTCAGTCTTACCAATAGTGTCGGTCTTACTAATAGTGTCAGTCTTACTAATAGTGTCAGTCTTACCAATAGTGTCGGTCTTACTAATAGTGTCAGTCTTACCAATAGTGTCGGTCTTACTAATAGTGTCAGTCTTACCAATAGTGTCGGTCTTACCAATAATGTCAGTCTTACCAATAGTGTCGGTCTTACTAATAGTGTCAGTCTTACTTATAGTGTCAGTCTTACCAATAGTGTCGGTCTTACTAATAGTGTCAGTCTTACCAATAGTGTCGGTCTTACTAATAGTGTCAGTCTTACTAATAGTGTCGGTCTTACTAATAGTGTCAGTCTTACCAATAGTGTCAGTCTTACTAATAGTGTCAGTCTTACTAATAGTGTCGGTCTTACTAATAGTGTCAGTCTACCAATAGTGTCAGTCTACCAATAGTTAGTCTTACTAATAGTGTCAGTCTACCAATAGTGTCAGTCTGCCTATAGTGTCAGTCTACCAATAGTGTCAGTCTACCAATAGTTAGTCTTACTAATAGTGTTAGTCTTACCAATAGTGTCAGTCTTACTAATAGTGTCAGTTTACTAGTGTCAGTCTTACCAATAGAGTTAGTCTTACTAATAGTGTCAGTCTACCAATAGAGTTAGTCTTACTAATAGTGTCAGTCTACCAATAGTGTCAGTCTACCAATAGTGTCAGTCTACAAATAGTTAGTCTTACTAATAGTGTCAGTCTACCAATAGTGTCAGTCTTACTAATAGTGTCAGTCTACCAATAGTGTCAGTCTGCCTATAGTGTCAATCTACCAATAGTGTCAGTCTTACTAATAGTGTCAGTTTACTAGTGTCAGTCTTACCAATAGAGTTAGTCTTACTAATAGTGTCAGTTTACTAGTGTCAGTCTTACTAATAGTGTCAGTCTACCAATAGTATCAGTCTACCAATAGTGTCAGTCTACCAATAGTGTCAGTCTTACCAATAGTGTCAGTCTTACTAATATGCCGCCATTATGTCAAGCCTGTCAATAGGCTCAGTCTAACTAATAGTGTCAGTCTACCATTGTCACCAATAGAGTTAGTCTTAATAATAGTGTCAGTCTACCAATAGAGTTAGTCTTACTACTAGTGTCAGTCTACCAATAGTGTCAGTCTATCAATAGTATCAGTCTACCAATAGTGTCAGTCTTAACAATAGTGCTTTCAATAGTGTCAGTCTATCAATAGTATCAGTCTACCAATAGTGTCATTCTACCAATAGTATCAGTCTACCAATAGTATGTCTACCAATAGTGTCAGTCTACAAATAGTGTCAGTCTTACCTATAGTAGCAGTCTGCCAATAGTGTCAGTCTACCATTAGTGTCAGTCTTACCAATAGTGTCAGTCTACCAATAGTGTCCGCCTTACCAATAGTGTCAGTTTACCAATAGTGTTAGACACACCAATAGTGTCAGTCTACCAATAGTGTCAGTCTACCAATAGTGTCAGTCTACCAATAGTGTCAGTCTTACTAATAGTGTCAATCTACCAATTGTGTCAGTCTACCAATAGTATCAGTCTTGCCAATAGTGTCAGTTTACTAGTGTTAGTCTTACCAATAATGTTAGTCTTACTAATAGTGTCAGTCTACCAATAGTGTAAGTCTTACTAATAGTGTCAATCTACCAATTTTGTCAGTCTACCAATAGTATCAGTCTACCAATAGTGTCAGTCTTACTAATAGTGTCAGTCTACCAAGAGTGTCAGTCTACCAATAGTGTCAGTCTTACTAATAGTGTCAATCTACCAATTGTGTCAGTCTACCAATAGTATCAGTCTTACTAATAGTGTCAGTTTACTAGTGTTAGTCTTACCAATAATGTTAGTCTTACTAATAGTATCAGTCTACCAATAGTGTAAGTCTTACTAAAAGTGTCAGCCTACCAATAGTGTCAGTCTACCAATAGTGTCAGTCTACCAATAGTGTCCGTCTTACCAATAGTGTCAGTCTACCAATAGTATCAGTCTACCAATAGTGTCATTCTACCAATAGTGTCAGTCTTACTAATAGTGATAGTCTACCAATAGTGTCAGTCTACCAATAGTGTCAGTCTACCAATAGTATCAGTCTTACCAATAGTGTCAGTCTTACTAATAGTGTCAGTTTACTAGTGTTAGTCTTTCTAATAGTGTCAGTCTACCAATAGTGTCAGTCTTACTAAAAGTG
>NW_024712612.1:0-53210 GCF_018991925.1 Homarus americanus
TTGTTATACTCGATTAGGTGACTTTGTTTTACTTGATTAGGGGACTTTTTTATACTCGATCAAAGGACTTTGCTATACTTGATCAGAGGACTTTGTTATACTCGACCAGGAGCCTTTGTTATACTCAATTAGAAAACTTTGTTATACTCGACCAGGGGACTTTATTATACTCCACCAGAGACTCTGTTATACTCGATCAGGGGATATGTTATGCTCGTTCAGGGGACTTTGTTATACTCGATTCGGGGGACTTTGTCTTACTCGATCAGGTACCTTTGTTATACTCGACCAGGGGACGTTGTTATAATCGATTAGGGGACTTTGTTTTGCTCGATCTGGGGACTTTGTTAAACTGGGTTACGAGACGTTGTTATACTCGATCAGGGAATTTTTGTTATACTCGATCAGGGGACTTTGTTATACTCGACCAGAGGCCTTTGTTACACTCGATCAGGGGACTTTGTTATACTCGATAAGGGGACTTTGCTATACTCGATAAGGGGAATTTGTTATACTCAATAAGGGGACTTAATGTTAGACTCGAACAGGGGACTTTGTTTTACTCGATCAAGGGACTTTGTTATACTCGATCAGGGGATTTTGTTATACTCGACCAGAGGACTTTGTTATACTCAATCAGAGGATATGTTATACTTGATCAGGGGACTTTGTTATACTCAACCAGGGGACTTTGTTATACTTGATTAGGGGCCTCTTTTATACTCGATGAGGAGGCTTTGTTATACTCGTCCAGGGGACTTTGCTATAGTTGACCAGGGGACTTTGTTATACTCGTCCAGGGGACTTTGCTATAGTTGACCAGGGGACTTTGTTATACTCGATTAGGGGACTTTGTTATACTCAACCAGGTGACTTTGTTATACTCGATCGGGGGACTTTGTTATACTCGATGAGTGAACTTTCCTATATTTGACAAATGGACTTTGATATACTCGATAAGGGGCCTTTGTTATACTCGATCAGGGGACATTGTTATAATCGACCAGGGGACTTTGTTATACTCGATGAGTGGACTTTGTTATACTCGATCAGAGGACTTTGTTATACTCGATCAGGGGATATGTTATACTCGATCAGGGGACTTTGTTATACTCGACTAGGGGCCTTTGTTATACTCGATTAGAAAACTTTGTTATACTCGATCAGGAGACTTTGTTATATACGATCAGGGATATAAGTTATACCGATCAGGGGACTCTTGGTTATACCTGACTAGGGGGCTCTTGTTATACCTTTTTCGATTAGAAAAACTTTGTTATACTCGATCAGAGACTTTGTTATATACGATTAGGGAAACTTTTGTTATAATTCACCAGGGACTTTTGTTATATTCGGACCAGGGATATGCCATACTTGACCAATGGACTTTGTTATACACGATGAGGGGACTTTGTTATACTCGACCATGGGACTTTTTTATACTTGACCAATGGACTTTTTTATACTCAATGAGGGGCCTTTGTTATACTCGATCAGGGGACTTTGTTATACACGACCAGGTGATTTTGTTATACGCAATCAGGGGTCTTTTTTATACTCGACCAGAAGACTTTGTTATACTCGATCAGGGGATATGTTATACTCGATTAGGGGACTTTGTTATACTCAACCAGAGTACTTTGTTATACTTGATCAGGGCCTTTGTTATACTCAATTAGGGGACTTTGGTATACTCGATTAGGGGCCTTTGTTATACTCGACCAGGGGACTTTGTTATACTCGATAAGGGGAATTTGTTATACTCGATAAGGGGACTTAATGTTAGACTCGAACAGGTGAATTTGTTATACTCGACCAGGCGACTTATTTATACTCGACCAGAGGCCTTTGTTATACTAGATCAGGGAACTTTGTTATACTCGATTAGGGACCTTTTTTGGACTCGATGAGGGCTTTTGTTATACTCGATCAGGTGACTTTGTTATACTCGATCAGGGGACCTACTTATACTCGAGCAGGGGGCTTTGTTATACTCGAACAGGGGACTTTTTTATACTCGACCAGAGGACTTTGTTATACTCGACCAGGGGCTATGTTATACTTGATCAAGGGACTTTGTTATACTCGTCCAGGGGACTATTTATACTTGACCAATGGATTTTGTTATACTCAATGAGGGGCCTTTTGTTATACTCGATCAGGTGACTTTGTTATATACGACCAGGGGACTTTGTTAAACTTGATTAGGGGACTTTGTTATACTTGATCAGAGGACTTTGTTATACTCGACCAGGGGCCTTTGTTATACTCGATTAGAAAACTTTGTTATACTCGACCAGGGGACTTTGTTATACTCCACCAGGGACTTTGTTATACTCGATCAGGGGACTTTGTTATACTCGGTTCAGGTGTCTTTGTTATACTCGTCCAGTGGGCTTTGTTATACTATGATCAGGGGACTTTGTTTTACTCGATCAGGGGACTTTTTTATACTCGACCAGAGGACTTTGTTATACTCGACCAGGGGCTATGTTATACTTGATCAAGGGACTTTGTTATACTCGTCCAGGGGACTTTCTATACTTGACCAATGGACTTTGTTATACTCAATGAAGGGCCTTTTGTTATACTCGATCAGGTGACTTTGTTATATACGACCAGGGGACTTTGTTATACTTGATTAGGGGACTTTGTTATACTTGATCAGAGGACTTTGTTATACTCGACCAGGGGCCTTTGTTATACTCGATTAGAAAACTTTGTCATACTCGACCAGGGGACTTTGTTATACTCCACCAGGGACTTTGTTATACTCGATCAGGGGACTTTGTTATACTCGGTTCAGGTGTCTTTGTTATACTCGGCCAGTGGGCTTTGTTATACTAGGATCAGGGGACTTTGTTATACTCGATCAGGGGACTTTTTCTTATTCGATCAGGGCCCTTTGTTATACTCGACTAGGGGACTTTGTTATACTTGATTAGGGGACTTTGTTATACTCGATCAAAGGACTTTGTTATATTTGATCAGAGGACTTTGTTATACTGGACCAGGGGCCTTTGATATACTCGATTAGAAAACTTTGTTATACTCGACCAGGGGCCTTTGTTATACTCGATTAGAAAACTTTGTTATACTCGACCAGGGGACTTTGTTATACTCCACCAGGGACTTTCTTATACTCGATCAGGGGATATGTTATACTCGATCAGGGGACTTTGATATACTCGGTTCAGGTGTCTTTGTTATACTCGTCCAGTGGGCTTTGTTATACTAGGATCAGGGGACTTTGTTATACTCGATCAGGGGACTTTGTTATACACGACCAGGGGACTTTGTTATACGCGATCAAGGGACTTTTTTATACTCAACGAGAGGACTTTGTTATACTCGATTAGGGGATATGTTATACTCGATCATGGGACTTTGTTATACTCAACCAGAGTACTTTGTTATACTCGATCAGGGGACATTGTTATACTCGTCCAGGGGACTTTTTTATACATGATCAGGGGAGTTTGTCATACTCGATCAGTGGACTTTCCTTTATTTGACCAATGGACTTTGCTATACTCGACCAGGGGACATTGTTATGCTCGATCAGGGGACTTTGTTATACTCGACCAGAGAACTTTGTTATACTCGATCAGGGGATATGTTATACTCGATCAGGGGACTTTGTTATACTCGATTAGGTGACTTTGTTTTACTTGATTAGGGGACTTTTTTATACTCGATCAAAGGACTTTGTTGTACTTGATCAGAGGACTTTGTTATACTCGACCAGGAGCCTTTGTTATACTCGATTAGAAAACTTTGTTATACTCGACCAGGGGACTTTGTTATACTCCACCAGGGACTCTTTTATACTCGATCAGGGGATATGTTATGCTCGATCAGGGGACTTTGTTATACTCGATTCAGGGGACTTTGTCTTACTCGATCAGGGTCCTTTGTTATACTCGACCAGGGGACTTTGTTATAATCGATTAGCGGACTTTGTTATGCTCGATCTGGGGACTTTGTTAAACTGGGCCACGAGACGTTGTTATACTCGATCAGGGGATTTTTGTTATACTCGATCAGGGGAATTTGTTATACTCGACCAGAGGCCTTTGTTACACTCGATCAGGGGACTTTGTTATACTCGATAAGGGGACTTTGTTATACTCGATAAGGGGAATTTGTTATACTCAATAAGGGGACTTAATGTTAGACTCGAACAGGGGACTTTGTTTTACTCGATCATGGGACTTTGTTACACTCGATCAGGGGATTTTGTTATACTCGACTAGAGGACTTTGTTATACTCGATCTAGGGATATGTTATACTCAATCAGGGGACTTTTTTATACTCGACCAGAGGACTATGTTATACTCGATCAGGAGACTTTGTTATACTCGACCAGGGGACTTTTTATACTTGACCAATGGACTTTGTTATACTCGATGAGGGGCCTTTGTTATACTCGATCTGGGGACTTTGTTACAGTCGAGCAGGGGACTTTGTTATACTCCATCAGGGGTCTTTTTTATACTCGACAAGAGGACTATGTTATACTCGATCAGGGGACTTTGTTATACTCGACCAGGGACTTTTTTATACTTGACCAATGGACTTTGTTATACTGAATGTGGGGCCTTTGTTATACTCGATATGGGGACTTTGTTATACTCGAACAGGGGACTTTTTTATACTTGACCAATGAACTTTGTTATACTAAATGAGGGGACTTTGTTATACTCAACCAGAGGACTTTGTTATACCCGGGATTAGGGCCTTTTGTTGTACCTGATGAGGGGCTTTGGCGGTACCTGACCAGGACTCAAGTTATACCTGATCAGGGACTTTGCTGCACTCGACAAGGAATTTTATACTAATCAGGAATACTGTCACACCGATCAGTGGACTTTCCGTATTTGGACCAATGGACTTTAAGCAGGAAGGACCAGGGGACTTTGTTATACTCGATTAGGGGACTTTGTTATACTCAACCAGGGGACTTTGTTATACTCGATCGGGGGACTTTGTTATACTCGATGAGTGAACTTTCCTATATTTGACCAATGGACTTTGATATACTCGATAAGGGGCTTTTGTTATACTCGATCAGGGGACTTTGTTATACTCGACCAGGGGACTTTGTTATACTCGATCAGAGGACTTTGTTATACTCGAGCAGAGGACTTTGTTATATTCTGTCAGGGGACTTTGTTATACTCGTCCAGGGGGCTTTGTTATACTCGGTCAGGGGACTTTGTTATACTCGATCAGGGGACTTTGTCTTACTCGATCAGGGCCATTTACTATACTCGACCAGGGGACTTTGTTTTAATCGATAAGGGGACTTTGTTATACTCGAACAGGGGACTTTGTTATACTGGGCCAGGGAACTTTTTTATACTCGGTCAGGGGACTTTGTTATACTAGTATCAGGGGACTTTGTTATTCTCGACCAGAGAACTTTGTTATACTCGACTAGAGGCCTTTGTTATCCTCGGTCAGGGACTATGTTATAATCGACCAGGGAACTTTGTTATACTCGTTCAGGGGACTTTGTTATTCTCGACAAGGGGACTTTTTTATTAATAATCAGAGGACTTTGTCATACTCGATCAGTGGACTTTCGTATATTTGACCAATGGACTTTGTTATGCTCGATCTGGGGTTTTGTTATACTGGGCCAGGAGACTTTGTTATACTCGATGATGGGATATGTTATACTCGATCAGGGGACTTTGTTATACTCGATTAGGGACTTTGTTATACTCGATCAGGGGACTGTGTTATACTCGTCCAGGGGGCTTTGTTATACTGGGCCAGGGGACTTTTTTACACTCGATCAGCGGACTTTGTTATACTGGACAATGGGACTTTTTTATACTCGATCAGGGACTTTGTTATACTCGATAAGGAGACTTTGTTCTACTCGATAAGGGGAGTTTGTTATACTCGATAAGGGGACTTTGTTAGACTCGATGAGGCGCCTTTGTTATACTAGATGAGGGGACTTTGTTATACTCGATTAGGGGCCTTTTTTAGACTCGATCAGGGGCCTTTGTTATACTCGATCAGGTGACTTTGTTATAATCGATCAGAGGACTTTGTTATGCTCGATCTGGGGACTTCTTTATACTGCGCCAGGAGACGTTGTTATACTCGCTGAGGGGATATGTTATACTCGATCAGGGTCTTTGTTATATTGGACCAGGGAACTTTGTTTTACTCGATCAGGGACTTTATTATACTCGATGAGGGGACTTTGTTATATTCGTCCAGGGGGCTTTGTTATACTCGATGAGGAGCCTTTGTTATACTCGATATGGGGACTTTGTTATACTCGACCAGGGGACTTTTTTATACTTGACCAATGGACTTTGTTATACTCAATGAGGGGCCTTTGTTATACTCTGTTACGAGTTGGGGATTTAGAATATAGTTATACGTCTACCCAGATCCCAACAGGTAACAAAAAAAAAAAAAACAGACAATCGGACTATAAAAGGGTAGACAAAGGATGTGAGTTTTCGTTGTATATAATAAAGTACCATAAATCCCTAAACAAAATATTCAGCTTATAAATTACCCTTAACCAAACTTAACCTAAACATTAACAGTATATACATATTAATAAACATAAAACAATCTTGAAGCAAGTGGACGTGGGGGAGTTAATACAAAATATAAGTACTTAAGTGAGGAGCTGAGATGGCTGACGAGTAAGGCTGAGTATTGTAGAAGACGGTAGGTAGTCACTGCACGTAGGTTTAGAGGATAGATGATCCTGTGGTCACTTCCCAGAGCCAAGTGTTCTCTCCTCGAATTGGAGCTGACCAAAGAAGACTTTGAGGAGGTGACGCAACAACCAGGATATGGAGAAGAGAAACCCCGGAGTGGTAACTAAGACGAGTCATACTCGTGTCTCGTCCCTAGATGGCGTTGCTCGTGGTGCTGGGTAGGTAGATCAGGACAATAGATGGCGTGGTTCGTAGTGCTGGGTGGAGGGGTTCGTAACAACTCGATCAGGGGACTTTCTTATACTTGACCAGGGGACTTTGTTATACACGATCAGGGGACTTTTTTATACTCGATCAGGGGACTTTGTTATACTCAACAAGAGGACTATGTTATACTCGATCAGGGCACTTTGTTATACTCAATCAGGGACTTTGTTATACTCGATGAGGGGCCTTTTTTATTCTCGATGAGGGGGCTTTGTTATACTCGACCAGGGGACTTTGTTATACTCGACCAGGGGACTTTGTTATACTCGATCAGGGGACTTTGTTATACTCGACAAGAGGACTTTTTTATACTCGGTCAGGGGATATGTTATACTTGATCAGGGGACTTTGTTATACTCGACCAGGGGACTTTGTTATAATCGCCCAGGGGCCTTTGTTATACGTGATTAGAAAACTTTGTTATACTCGACGAGAGGACTTTGTTATACTCGATCAAGGGACTTCTGTTATACTCGATGAGGGGACTTTGTTATACTCGACCAGGGGCCTTTGTTATACAGGATCACCGGACTTTGTTATACTCGAACAAGGGACTTTTTTATACTCGATTAGGGGCCTTTGTTATACTAGATCAGGGGACTTTGTTATACTCGATGAGGGGCCTTTTTTAGACTCGATCAGGGGCCTTTGTTATACTCGATCAGGGTACTTTGTTATACTCGATTAGGGGACTTTCTTATACTCGAGCAGGGGGCTGTGTTATACTCGATCAGGAGACTTTGTTATACTCGATGAGGAGGCTTTGTTATACTCGATCAGGGTACTTTGCTATACTCGGTTCAGGGGTCTTTGTTATACTCGTCCAGTGGGCTTTGTTATACTAGGATTAGGGGACTTTGTTATACTCGATCAAAGGACTTTGTCTTACTCAATGAGGGCCCTTTGTTATACTCGACCAGAGGACTTATTTATACTTGATCAATGGACTTTGTTATAATCCATGAGGGGCCTTTGTTATACTGCGCCAGGAGACGTTGTTATACTCGATGAGGGGATATGTTATACTCGATCAGGGTCTTTGTTATATTGGACCAGGGGACTTTGTTATACTCGATCAGGGACTTTATTATCCTCGATGAGGGGACTTTGTTATATTCGTCCAGGGGGCTTTGTTATACTCGATGAGGAGCCTTTGTTATACTCGATATGGGGACTTTGTTATACTCGACCAGGAGAGTTTTTTATACTTGACCAATGGACTTTGTTATACTCAATGAGGGGCCTTTGTTATACTTGATCAGGGGACTTTCTTATACTTGACCAGGGGACTTTGTTATACACGATCAGGGGACTTTTTTATACTCGATCAGGAGACTTTGTTATACTCAATCAGGGACTTTGTTATACTCGATGAGGGGCCTTTGTTATACTCCATGAGGGGGCTTTGTTATACTCGACCAGGGGACTTTGTTATAGTCGACCAGGGGACTTTGTTATACTCGATCAGGGGACTTTTTTATACTCGACAAGAGGACTTTGTTATACTCGGTCAGGGAATATGTTATATTCGATCAGGGGACTTTGTTATACTCGACCAGGGGACTTTGTTATAATCGCCCAGGGGCCTTTGTTATACGCGATTAGAAACCTTTGTTATATTCGACCAGGGGACTTTGTTATGCTCGATCAAGGGACTTCTGTTATACTCGATGAGGGGACTTTGTTATACTCGACCAGGGGCCTTTGTTATACAGGATCACCGGACTTTGTTATACTCGAACAGGGGACTTTGTTATACTCGAGCAGGAGACTTTGTTTTACTCGATTAGGCGGCTTTGTTATACTCGATGAGGGAACTTTGTTAAATCGATGAGGGGCCTTTGTTATACTCGATTAGGGGCCTTTGTTATACTAGATCAGGGTACTTTGTTAGTCTCGATGAGGGGCCTTTGTTAGACTCGATCAGGGGCCTTTGTTATACTCGATCAGGGGACTTTGTTATACTCGATCACGGGACTTTCTTATACTCGAGCAGGGGACTTTGCTATACTCGACCAGGGGACTTTGTTATACTCGATCAGGGGACTTTGTTATACTCGATGAGGGGCCTTTTTTAGACTCGATCAGGGGCCTTTGTTATACTCAATCAGGGGACTTTGTTATACTCGATGAGGAGGCTTTGTTATACTCGATCAGGGGACTTTGCTATACTCGACCAGGAGACTTTGTTATACTCGATCAGAGGACTTTGTTATACTCGACCAGGGGACTTTTTTATACTTGATCAATGGACTTTGTTATACTCGATGAGGGGCCTTTGTTATACTCGATCTGGGGACTTTGTTATACTCGAGCAGGGGACTTTTTTATACTCCATCAGGGGAATTTTTTATACTCAACCAGAGGACTTTGTTATACTCGACTAGGGGACTTTTTTATACTTGACCAATGGACTTTGTTATACTCAATGAGGGGCCTTTGTTATACTCGATCAGGGGACTTCGTTATACTCGACCAGGGGACTTTGTTATATGCGATCAGGGGACTTTTTTATACTCGATCAGGGACTTTGTTATACTCAACCAGAGGACTTTGTTATACTTGATCAGGGGACTTTGTTATACTCAATCAGGGGACTTTTTCATACTCGATCAGTGGACTTTCCTATATTTGACCAATGGACTTTGCTATACTCGATGAGGGTCTTTTGTTATACTCGATGAGGGGACTTTGTTATACTCGACCAGGGGACTTTGTTATACTCGATCCGGGGACTTTGTTATACTCGAGCAGAGAACTTTGTTATACTCTGTCAGGGGACTTTTTTATACACGTCCAGGTTGCTTTGTTATACTCAGTCAGGGGACTTTATTATACTCGATCAGGGGAAATTGTCTTACTCGATCAGGACCCTTTGCTATACTCGCCAAGGGGACTTTGTTTTAATCGATCAGGAGACTTTGTTATACTCGATCAGGGGACTTTGTTATACTGGGCCAGAGGACTTTTTGTATACTCGGTCAGGGGACTTTGTTATACTAGTATCAGGGGACTTTGTTATTCTCGACCAGGGGACTTTGTTATACTCGACCAGAGGCCTTTGTTATCCTCGGTACGGGACTATGTTATAATCTATCAGGGGACTTTGTTATGCTCGATCTGGGGCTTTGTTATACTGGGCCAGGAGACTTTGTTATACTCGATGAGGGGATATGTTATACTCGATCAGGGGACTTTGTTACACTCGATCACGGGACTTTTGTTATACTCGATCAGGGGACTTTGTTATACCCGATCACGGGACTTTTGTTATACTCGATCAGGGGACTTTGTTATACTCGTCCAGGGGGCTTTGTTATACTCGACCAGGGGACTTTGTTATAATCGATCAGGGGACTTTGTTATGCTCGATATGGGGACTTTGTTATACTGGGCCAGGGGACATATTTATACTCGATCAGCGGACTTTGTTATACTCGATAAGGGGACTTTGTTGTACTCGATAAGGGGAATTTGTTATACTCGATAAGGGGACTTTGTTAGACCCGAACAGGGGACTTTGTTATACTCGACCAGGGGACTTTATTATACTCGATTAGGCGGGTTTGTTATACTCAATCAGGGGCTTTGTTATACTCGATGAGGCGCCTTTGTTATACTAGATCAGGGGACTTTGTTAGACTCGATCAGGGGCCTTTGTTATACTCGAACAGGGGACTTTGTTATACTCGAGCAGGGGGCTTCGTTATACTTGATCATGGGACTTTGTTATACTCGATGAGGAGGCTTTCTTATACACGATCAGGGGATATGTTATACTCGATCAGAGGACTTTGTTAAACTCGGTTCAGGGGACTTTGTTATACTCGTCTAGTGGGCTTTGTTATATTAGGATCTGGGGACTTTGTTATACTCGATCAGGGGACTTTGTTATACTCGACCAGGGGACTTTGTTGTAATCGATCAGGGGACTTTGTTATGCTCGATCTGGGGACTTTGTTATACTGACACAGGAGACGTTGTTTTACTCGATCAGGGGATATGTTATACTCGATCAGGGGACTTTGTTATACTGGACGAGGCGACTTTGTTATACTCGATCAGGGAACTTTGTTATACTCGATCAGGGAACTTTGTTTTACTCGTCCAGGGGGCTTTGTTATACTTAGATCAGGGGACTTTGTTATTCTCGACCAGGGGACTTTGTTATACTCGACCAGAGGCCTTTGTTATACTCGGTCCGGGGACTTTGTTATATTCGTCCATGGGGCTTTGTTATACTCGATCAGGGGACTTAGTTATACTCGACCAGGGGACTTTGTTGTAATCGATCAGGGGACTTTGTTATGCTCGATCTGGGGACTTTGTTATACTCGATGAGAAGACTTTGTTATATTCATCCAGGGGGCTTTGTTATACTCGATCAGGGAACTTTGTTATACTAGATCAGGGACTTTGTTATACTCGACAAGGGGCCTTTTTTATACTTGACCAATGGACTTTGTTATACTCAATGAGGGGCCTTTGTTATACTCGATCAGGGGACTTTCTTATACTCGACCAGGGGACTTTGTTATACACGATCAGGGGACTTTTATATACTCGATCAAGGGACTTTGTTATACTCAACCAGAGGACTCTGTTATACTCGATCAGGGAACTTTGTTATACTCAATCAGGGGACTTTGTTATACTCGATGAGGGGCCTTTGTTATACTCGATGAGAGGGCTTTGTTATACTCGACCAGGGGACTTTGTTATATTCGACCAGGAGACTTTGTTATACTCGACCAGGGGACTTTTGTTATAATCGACCAGGGGCCTTTGTATACTCGATTAGAAAACTTTGTTATACTCGACCAGGGGACTTTGTTATACTCGATCAATGACTTTTGTTATACTCGATCAGGGAACTTTGTTATACTCGACCAGGGGCCTTTGTTATACTCGATCACCGGATTTTGTTATATTCGATAAGGGGACTTTGTTATACTCGTCCAGGGGGCTTTTTTACACTCGATCAGCGGACTTTGTTATACTGGACCATGGGACTTTTTTATACTCGATCAGGGACTTTGTTATACTCGATAAGGAGACTTTGTTCTACTCGATAAGGGGAATTTGTTATACTCGATAAGGGGACATTGTTAGACTCGATGAGGCGCCTTTGTTATACTAGATGAGGGGACTTTGTTATACTCGATTAGGGGCCATTTTTAGACTCGAGCAGGGGCCTTTGTTATACTCGATCAGGGGACCTTGTTATACTCGAGCAGGGGGCTTCGTTATACTCGATCAGGGGACTTTGTTATACTCGATGAGGAGGCTTTGTTATACTCGATTAGGGGACTTTGCTATACTCGACCAGGGGACTTTGTTAAACTCAATCAGGGGACTTTGTTATACTCGACCAGGGGACTTATTTATACTTGATCAATGGACTTTGTTATACTCCATGAGGGGCCTTTGTTATACTCGACCAGGGGCCTTTGTTAAACTAGATTAGAAAACTTTGTTATACTCGACCAGGGGACTTTGTTATACTCTACCAGGGACTTTGTTATACTCGATCAGGGGTTATG
Organism: Homarus americanus; assembly: GCF_018991925.1. Lineage (NCBI taxonomy): Eukaryota > Metazoa > Arthropoda > Malacostraca > Decapoda > Nephropidae > Homarus > Homarus americanus. The sequence goes on from NW_024712612.1 coordinate 12,510, forward strand.
TTATACTCCATCAGGGGACTTTGTTATGCTCGGTTCAGGGGTCTTTGTTATACTCGTCCAGTGGGCTTTGTTATACTAGGATCAGGCGACTTTGTTATACTCGATCAGAGGACTTTGTCTTACTCGATGAGGGCCCTTTGTTATACTCGACCAGGTGACTTTGTTATAATCGATCAGGGGACTTTGTTATGCTCGATCTGGGGACTTTGTTATACTGCGCCAGGAGACGTTGTTATACTCGATGAGGGGATATGTTATACTCGATCAGGGTCTTTGTTATATTGGACCAGGGGACTTTGTTTTACTCGATCAGGGACTTTATTATACTCGATGAGGGGACTTTGTTATGTTCGTCCAGGGGGCTTTGTTATACTCGATGAGGAGCCTTTGTTATACTCGATATGGGGACTTTGTTATACTCGACCAGGGGACTTTTTTATACTTGACCAATGGACTTTGTTATACTCAATGAGGGGCCTTTGTTATACTCGATCAGGGGACTTTCTTATACTTGACCAGGGGACTTTGTTATACACGATCAGGGGACTTTTTTATACTCGATCAGGGGACTTTGTTATACTCAACAAGAGGACTATGTTATACTCGATCAGGGGACTTTGTTATACTCAATCAGGGACTTTGTCATACTCGATGAGGGGCCTTTGTTATACTCGATGAGGGGGCTTTGTTATACTCGACCAGGGGACTTTGTTATACTCGACCAGGGGACTTTGTTATACTCGATCCGGGGACTTTGTTATAGTCGACAAGAGGACTTTTTTATACTCGGTCAGGGGATATGTTATACTTGATCAGGGGACTTTGTTATACTCGACCAGGGGACTTTGTTATAATCGCCCAGGGGCCTTTGTTATACGTGATTAGAAAACTTTGTTATACTCGACCAGGCGACTTTGTTATACTCGATCAAGGGACTTCTGTTATACTCGATGAGTGGACTTTGTTATACTCGACCAGGGGCCTTTGTTATACAGGATCACCGGACTTTGTTATACCCGAACAAGGGACTTTGTTATCCTCGAGCAGGAGACTTTGTTATACTCGATTAGGCGGCTTTGTTATACTCGATGAGGGAACTTTGTTAAATCGATGAGGGGGCCTTTGTTATACTCGATTAGGGGCCTTTGTTATACTAGATCAGGGGACTTTGTTATACTCGATGAGGGGCCTTTTTTAGACTCGATCAGGGGACTTTCTTATACTTGACCAGGGGACTTTGTTATACACGATCAGGGGACTTTTTTATACTCGATCAGGAGACTTTGTTATACTCAACCAGAGGACTATGTTATACTAGATGAGGGGCCTTTGTTATACTCGATGAGGGGGCTTTGTTATACTCGACCAGGGGACTTTGTTATACTCGACTCAGGGACTTTGTTATACTCCTTTATCAGGGGACTCTTGTTATACTCCTTTAGCAAGAGGACTTTTGTTATGTCGGTCAGGGATACAAGTACTCGATCAGGGGACTTGTTATACTCGACCAGGGGACTTTTGTTATAATGCCCAGGGGCCTTTGTTATACGAAGCAGATTAGGAAAACTTTTGTTATATTCGGACCAGGGGACTTTGCATACCGATCAAGGGACTTTTCATACCGAAAGAGGTAATTTGCTATACTCGACCAGGGGACTTTTCTTATACTCGATTAGGGACTTTGCCATACTCGATGAGGGCCTTTTAGACTCAGATCAGGGCCTTTGCTACTCATGATCAGGACTTTGTTATACCCGATGAGGAGGCTTTGTTATACCCGATCAGGGGACTTGTTATACCTGACCAGAGACTTGTAAATACCTGATCAGGGAACCTTTGTTATACTCGATCAGGGGACTTTGATATATTCGATGAGGGACTTTGTTATTCTCGATCATGGGACTTTGTTATACCCGATGAGGGGCCTTTGTTATACTCGATGAGGGGACTTTGTTCTACTCGATCATTGGAATTTGTTATACTCGATCAGAGGACTTTGTTATATTCGATGAGGGGACTTTTTTATACTCGATCATGGGACTTTGTTATACCCGATGAGGGGCCTTTGTTATACTCGACAGGGGACTTTGTTATACTCGACCAGGGGACTTTGTTATATGCGATCAGGGGACTTTTTTATACTCGATCAGGGACTTTGTTATACTCAACCAGAGGACTTTGTTATACATGATCAGGGGACTTTGTTATACTCAATCAGGGGACTTTGTCATACTCGATCAGTGGACTTTCCTATATTTGACCAATGGACTTTGCTATAATCGATGTGGGGCTTTTGTTATACTCGATGAGGGGACTTTGTTATACTCGACCAGGGGACTTTGTTATACTCGATCCGGGGACTTTGTTATACTCGAGCAGAGAACTTTGTTATACTCTGTCAGGGGACTTTTTTATACACGTCCAGGTTGCTTTGTTATACTCAGTCAGGGGACTTTATTATACTCGATCAGGCGAAATTGTCTTACTCGATCAGGACCCTTTGCTATACTCGACAAGGGGACTTTGTTTTAATCGATCAGGAGACTTTGTTATACTCGATCAGATTACTTTGTTATACTGGGCCAGAGGACTTTTTTATACTCGGTCAGGGGACTTTGTTATACTAGTATCAGGGGACTTTGTTATTCTCGACCAGGGGACTTTGTTATACTCGACCAGAGGCCTTTGTTATCCTCGGTACGGGACTATGTTATATTCTATCAGGGGACTTTGTTATGCTCGATCTGGGGCTTTGTTATACTGGGCCAGGAGACTTTGTTATTCTCGATGAGGGGATATGTTAGCATCGATCAGGGGACTTTGTTATACTCGATCACGGGACTTTTGTTATACTCGATCAGGGGACTTTGTTATACTCGATCACGGGACTTTTGTTATACTCGATCAGGGGACTTTGTTATACTCGTCCAGGGGGCTTTGTTATACTCGACCAGGGGACTTTGTTATAATCGATCAAGGGACTTTGTTATGCTCGATATGGGGACTTTGTTATACTGGGCCAGGGGACATTTTTATACTCGATCAGCGGACTTTGTTATACTCGATAAGGGACTTTGTTGTACTCGATAAGGGGAATTTGTTATACTCGATAAGGGGGCTTTGTTATACTTAGATCAGGGGACTTTGTTATTCTCGTCCAGGGGACTTTGTTATACTCGACCAGAGGCCTTTGTTATACTCGGTCCGGGGACTTTGTTATATTCGTCCAGGGGGCTTTGTTATACTCGATCAGAGGACTTTGTTATACTCGACCAGGGGACTTTGTTGTAATCGATCAGTGGACTTTGTTATGCTCGATCTGGGGACTTTGTTATACTCGATGAGAAGACTTTGTTATAGTCATCCAGGGGGCTTTGTTATACTCGATCAGGGAACTTTGTTATACTCGATCAGGGACTTTATTATACTCGACAAGGGGCCTTTTTTATACTTGACCAATGGACTTTGTTATACTCAATGAGGGGCCTTTGTTATACTCGATCAGGGGACTTTCTTATACTCGACCAGGGGACTTTGTTATACACGATCAGGGGACTTTTATATTCTCGATCAAGGGACTTTGTTATACTCAACCAGAGGACTCTGTTTTACTCGATCAGGGGACTTTGTTATACTCAATCAGGGGACTTTGTTATACTCGATGAGGGGCCTTTGTTATACTCGATGAGGGGGCTTTGTTATACTCGACCAGGGGACTTTGTTATATTTGACCAGGGGACTTTGTTATACTCGACCAGTGGACTTTTGTTATAATCGACCAGGGGCCTTTGTATACTCGATTAGAAAACTTTGTTATACTCGACCAGGGGACTTTGTTATACTCGATCAAGGGACTTATGTTATACTCGATGAGGGGACTTTGTTATACTCGACCAGGGGCCTTTGTTATACAGGATCACCGGACTTTGTTATACTCGATAAGAGGATGTTGTTAGACTCGAACAGGGGACTTTGTTATACTCGACCAGGGGACTTTGTTATACTCGATTAGGTGGCTTTGTTATACTCGATCAGGGAACTTTGTTATACTCGATGAGGTTTCTTTGTTATACTCGATCAGGGTCCTTTGTTATACTAGATCAGGGGACTTTGTTATACTCGATCAGGGGACTTTCTTATACTCGAGCAGGAGGCTGTGTTATACTCGATCAGGGGACTTTGTAATGCTCAATGAGGAAGCTTTGTTATACTCGATGAGGAGACTTTGCTATACTCGACCAGGGGACTTTGTTATACTCGGTCATGGGACTTTGTTATACTCGACCAGGGGACTTTTTTATACTTGACCAATGGACTTTGGTTATACTCGAAGAGGGGCCTTTGTTATACTCGATCTGGGGACTTTGTTATACTCGACCAGGGGACTTTGTTATACTCGACCAGGGGACTTTTTTATACTTGACCAATGGACTTTGTTATACTCAATGAGGGGCCTTTGTTATACTCGATCAGGGGACTTTGATATACTCAACCAAGGGACTTTGTTATATGCGATCAGGGGACTTTTTTAAACTCGATCAGGGACTTTGTTATACTCAACCAGAGGACTATGTTATACTCGATTAGGGGACTTTGTTATACTCAATCAGGGGACTTTGTTATACTCGATTAGGGGCCTTTGTTATAATCGATGAGGGGGGCTTTGTTATACTCGACCAGGGGACATTGTTATACTCGATCAGGGGACTTTGTTGTACTCGACAAGGGGACTTTTTTATAATTAATGAGGAACTTTGTCATACTCGATCAGTGGACTTTCCTATATTTGACCAATGGACTTTGCTATACTCGATGAGGGGCTTTTGTTATACTCGATCAGGGGACTTTGTTATACTCGACCAGGGGACTTTGTTATACTCGATCAGGGGACTTTGTTATACTCGAGCAGAGGACTTGGGTATATTCGATCAGGGGATATGTTATGCTCGATCAGGGGACTTTGTTATGATCGGTTCAGGGGTCTTTGTTATACTCGTCCAATGGGCTTTGTTATACTAGGAAAAGGGGACTTTGTTATACTCGATCAGGGATCTTTGTTATACTCGATTAGAAAACTTTGTTATACTCGACCAGGGGACTTTGTTATACTCCACCAGGGACTTTGTTATACTCGATCAGGGGATATGTTATATTCGATCAGGGGACTTTGTTATGCTCGGTTCAGGGGGCCTTGTTATACAAGGCTCAGGGGACATTGTTATTCTCGACCAGGGGACTTTGTTATACTCGACCAGCGGCCTTTGTTATACTCGGTCAGGAGACTTTGTTATGCTCGATCTGGGGACTTTGTTATACTGGGTCAGGAAACGTTGTTATACTCGATCAGGGGACTTTGTTAATCTCGACCAGGGGACTTTGTTATACTCGACCAGAGGCCTTTGTTATACTCGGTCTGGGGACTTTGTTATAATCGATAAGGGGACTTTGTTATGCTCGATCTGGGGACTTTGTTATACTGGGCCTGGAGACTTTGTTATATTCGATATGGGGGCTTTGTTATACGGGGCCAGGGGACTTTTTTATACTCGATCAGGGGACTTTGTATTACACGACCAGGGGACTTTTGTTATACTCGATCAGGGGCCTTTGTTATACTCGATCACCGGACTTTGTTATATTCGATAAGGGGTCTTTGTAATACTCGATAAGGGGAATTTGTTATACTCGATAAGGGGACTTTGTTAGACTCGAACAGGGGACTTTGATATACTCGGCCAGGGGTCTTTGTTATACTCGATTAGGCGGCTTAGTTATACTCGTTCAGGTGACTTTGTTATACTCGATGAGGGGCCTTTCTTATACTCGATCAAGGGCCTTTGTTATACTACATAAGGGGACTTTGTTATACTCGGTTCAGGGGTCTTTGTTATACCCGTCCAGTGGGCTTTGTTATACTAGGATCAGGGGACTTTGTTATACTCGATGAAGGGACTTTGCCTTACTCGATGAGGGCCCTTTGTTATACTCGACCAGGGGACTTTGTTATAATCGATCATGGGACTTTATTATGTTCGATATGGGGACTTTGTTATACTCGATCAAGGACTTTGTTATACTCGACAAGGGGACTTTTTTATACTTGTCCAGGGGGCTTTGTTATACTCGATCAGGGGACTTTGTTATACTCGATCAGGGACTTTGTTATACTCGATCAGGAGACTTTGTTATACTTGTCCAGGGGGCTTTGTTATACTCGATCAGGGGAATTTGTTATACTCGATCAAGGACTTTGTTATACTCGACAAGGGGACTTTTTTATATTTGACCAATGGACTTTGTTATACTCGATGAGGGGCCTTTGTTATACTCGATCTGGGGACTTTGTTATACTCGACCAGGGGACTGTTTTATACTTGTCCAATGGACTTTGTTATACTCGACCAGGGGACTTTGTTATAATCGATCAGGGGACTTTGTTATGCTCGATCTGGGGACTTTGTTATACTGCGCCAGGAGACGTTGTTATACTCGATGAGAGGATATGTTATACTCGATCAGGGTCTTTGTTATATTGGACCAGGGGACTTTGTTATACTCGATCAGGGCCTTTGTTATACTCGATTAGGGGACTTTGTTATACTCGTCCAGGGGGCTTTGTTATACTCGATCAGGGGACCTTGTTATACTCGACCAGGGGCCTTTGTTATACTCGATCACCGGATTTTGTTAGACTCGAACAGGGACTTTGCTTTACTCGACTAGGGTACTTTGTTATCCTCGATTAGGCGGCTTTGTTATTCTCGATCAGGGAACTTTGTTATACTCGAGGAGGGGCCTTTGTTATACTCGTTCAGGGGCCTTTGTTATACTCGATCAGGGGACTTTGTTATGCTCGATCTGGGGACTTTGTTATACTCGATGAGAAGACTTTGTTATATTCATCCAGGGGGCTTTGTTATACTCGATTAGGGAACTTTGTTATACTCGATCAGGGACTTTATTATACTCGACAAGGGGCCTTTTTTATACTTGACCAATGGACTTTGTTATACTCAATGAGGGGCCTTTGTTATACTCGATCAGGGGACTTTCTTATACTCGACCAGGGGACTTTGTTATACACGATCAGGGGACTTTTATATACTCGATCAAGGGACTTTGTTATACTCAACCAGAGGACTCTGTTATACTCGATCAGGGGACTTTGTTATACTCAATCAGGGGACTTTGTTATACTCGATGAGGGGCCTTTGTTATACTCGATGAGGGGGCTTTGTTATACTCGACCAGGGGACTTTGTTATATTCGACCAGGGGACTTTGTTATACTCGACCAGGGGACTTTTGGTATAATCGACCAGGGGCCTTTGTATACTCGATTCGAAAACTTTGTTATACTCGACCAGGGGACATTGTTATACTCGATCAAGGGACTTATGTTATACTCGATGAGGGGACTTTGTTATACTCGACCAGGGGCCTTTGTTATACAGGATCACCGGACTTTGTTATACTCGATAAGGGGACTTTGTTATACTCGTTAAGGGTAATTTGTTATACTCGATAAGAGGATTTTGTTAGACTCGAACAGGGGACTTTGTTATACTCGACCAGGGGACTTTGTTATACTCGATTAGGCGGCTTTGTTATACTCGACCAGGGAACTTTGTTATACTCGATGAGGTTCCTTTGTTATTCTCGATCAGGGTCCTTTGTTATACTAGATCAGGGGACTTTGTTATACTCGATCAGGGGACTTTCTTATACTCGAGCAGGAGGCTGTGTTATACTCGATCAGGGGACTTTGTAATGCTCAATGAGGAAGCTTTGTTATACTCGATGAGGAGACTTTGCTATACTCGACCAGGGGACTTTGTTATACTCGGTCATGTGACTTTGTTATACTCGACCAAGGGACTTTTTTATACTTGACCAATGGACTTTGGTTATACTCGAAGAGGGGCCTTTGTTATACTCGATCTGGGGACTTTGTTATACTCGACCAGGGGACTTTGTTATACTCGACCAGGGGACTTTTTTATACTTGACCAATGGACTTTGTTATACTCAATGAGGGGCCTTTGTTATACTCGATCAGGGGACTTTGTTATACTCGACCAAGGGACTTTGTTATATGCGATCAGGGGTCTTTTTTATACTCGATCAGGGACTTTGTTATACTCAACCAGAGGACTATGTTATACTCGATCAGGGAACTTTGTTATACTCAATCAGGGGACTTTGTTATACTCGATTAGGGGCCTTTTTTATAATCGATGAGGGGGGCTTTGTTATACTCGACCAGGGGACATTGTTATACTCGATCAGGGGACTTTGTTGTACTCGACAAGGGGACTTTTTTATAATTAATCAGGAACTTTGTCATACTCGATCAGTGGACTTTCCTATATTTGACCAATGGACTTTGCTATACTCGATGAGGGGCTTTTGTTATACTCGATCAGGGGACTTTGTTATACTCGACCAGGGGACTTTGTTATACTCGATCAGGGGACTTTGTTATTCTCGATGAGGGCCTTTTTGGACTCGATTAGGGGCCTTTGTTATACTCGATCAGAGACTTTATACCGATTCTTTCTTATACTCGACCCGATCAGGGGACTTTGTTATACTCGAGACTTTTTTATACTCGATGAGGGGTTATACTCGATCAGGGACTTTTGTTATACTCGACCAGGGGACTTTGTTATACTGATCAGGGGACTTTGTTATACTCGACCAGGGGACTGACCAATGGACTTTGTTATACTCGATGAGGGGCCTTTGTTATACTCGATCTGGGGACTTTGTTATACTCGATCAGGGGACTTTGTTATACTCCATCAGGGGACTTTTTTATACTCGACCAGAGGACTTTGTTATACTCGATCAGGGGACTTTGTTATACTCGACCAGGGGACTTTTTTATACTTGACCAATGGACTTTGTTATACTCAATGAGGGGCCTTTGTTATACTCGATCAGGGGACTTTGTTATACTCAACAAGAGGACTATGTTATACTCGATCAAGGGACTTTGTTATACTCAATCAGGGACTTTGTCATACTCGATGAGGGGCCTTTGTTATACTCGATGAGGGGGGTTTGTTATACTCGACCAGGGGACTTTGTTATACTCGACCAGGGGACTTTGTTATACTCGATCAGGGGACTTTGTTATAGTCGACAAGAGGACTTTTTTATACTCGGTCAGGGGATATGTTATACTTGATCAGGGGACTTTGTTATACTCGACCAGGGGACTTTGTTATAATCGCCCAGGGGCCTTTGTTATACGTGATTAGAAAACTTTGTTATACTCGACAAGGGGACTTTGTTATACTCGATCAAGGGACTTCTGTTATACTCGATGAGGGGACTTTGTTATACTCGACCAGGGGCCTTTGTTATACAGGATCACTGGACTTTGTTATACTCGAACAAGGGACTTTGTTATCCTCGAGCAGGAGACTTTGTTATACTCGATTAGGCGGCTTTGTTATACTCGATGAGGGAACTTTGTTAAATCGATGAGGGGGGCCTTTGTTATACTCGATTAGGGGCCTTTGTTATACTAGATCAGGGGACTTTGTTATACTCGATGAGGGGCCTTTTTTAGACTCGATCAGGGGCCTTTGTTATACTCGATCAGGGGACTTTGTTATACTCGATCAGGGGACTTTCTTATACTCGAGCAGGGGGCTGTGTTATACTCGATCAGGGGACTTTGTTATACTCGATTAGGAGGCTTTGTTATACTCGATCAGGGGACTTTGCTATACTCGGTTCAGGGGTCTTTGTTATACTCGTCCAGTGGGCTTTGTTATACTAGGATTAGGGGACTTTGTTATACTCGATCAAAGGACTTTGTCTTACTTAATGAGGGCCCTTTGTTATACTCGACCAGGGGACTTATTTATACTTGATCAATGGACTTTGTTATAATCCATGAGGGGCCTTTGTTATACTCGACCAGGGGCCTTTGTTGTACTCGATTAGAAAACTTTGTTATACTCGACCAGGGGACTTTGTTATACTCCACCAGGGAATTTGTTATACTCGATCAGGGGATATGTTATACTCCATCAGGGGACTTTGTTATACTCGGTTCAGGGGTCTTTGTTATACTCGTCCAGTGGGCTTTGTTATACTAGGATCGGGGGACTTTGTTATGCTCGATTTGGGGACTTTGTTATACTGCGCCAGGAGACGTTGTTATACTCGATGAGGGGATATGTTATACTCGATCAGGGTATGTGTTATATTGGACCAGGGGACTTTGTTATACTCGATCAGGGACTTTATTATACTCGATGAGGGGACTTTGTTATATTCGTCCAGGGGGCTTTGTTATACTCGATGAGGAGCCTTTGTTATACTCGATATGGGGACTTTGTTATATTCAACCAGGGGACTTTTTTATACTTGACCAATGGACTTTGTTATACTCAATGAGGCGCCTTTGTTATACTCGATCAGGGGACTTTCTTATACTTGACCAGGGGACTTTGTTATACACGATCAGGGGACTTTTTTATACTCGATCAGGAGACTTTGTTATACTCAACCAGAGGACTATGTTATACTAGATGAGGGGCCTTTGTTATACTCGATGAGGGGGCTTTGTTATACTCGACCAGGGGACTTTGTTATACTCGACCAGGGGACTTTTGTTATACTCGATCAGGGGACTTTGTTATACTCGTTGAAGAATTTTGTTATACTCGATGTGAGGGACTTTGTTATACTCGACCAGGGGACTTTGTTATACTCGACTGGGGACTTTGTTATACTCTTGTTATACTCGATCAGGGGACTTTCTTATACTTGACCAGGGGACTTTGTTATACACGATCAGGGGACTTTTTTATACTCGATCAGGAGACTTTGTTATACTCAACCAGAGGACTATGTTATACTAGATGAGGGGCCTTTGTTATACTCGATGAGGGGGCTTTGTTATACTCGACCAGGGGACTTTGTTATACTCGACCAAGGGACTTTGTTATACTCGATCAGGGGACTTTGTTATACTCGACAAGAGGACTTTGTTATACTCGGTCAGGGGATATGTTATACTCGATCAGGGGACTTTGTTATACTCGACCAGGGGACTTTGTTATAATCGCCCAGGGGCCTTTGTTATACGCGATTAGAAAACTTTGTTATATTCGACAAGGGGACTTTGGTATACTCGATCAAGGGACTTTCTTATACTCGATCAGGGGACTTTGTTATACTCGATGAGGAGGCTTTGTTATACTCGATGAGGGGCCTTTGTTATACTCGATCTGGGGACTTTGTTATACTCGAGCTGGGGACTTTGTTATACTCCATCAGGGGACTTTTTTATACTCAACCAGAGGACTTTGTTATACTCGACTAGGGGACTTTTTTATACTTGACCAATGGACTTTGTTATACTCAATGAGGGGCCTTTGTTATACTCGATGAGGGGACTTTGTTATACTCGACCAGGGGACTTTGTTATATGCGATCAGGGGACTTTTTTATACTCGATCAGGGACTTTGTTATACTCAACCAGAGGACTTTGTTATACTTGATCAGGGGACTTTGTTATACTCAATCAGGGGACTTTGTCATACTCGATCAGTGGACTTTCCTATATTTGACCAATGGACTTTGCTATACTCAATGAGGGGCCTTTGTTATACTCGATCAGGGGACTTTCTTATACTCGACCAGGGGACTTTGTTATACACGATCAGGGGACACTATACTCGATCAAGGGACTTGTTACTCTCCAACCAGAGGACTCCTGTTATACTCGATCAGGGACTTGTTATATAATCAGGGACTTTGTTATACTCAGGGGACTTTGTTATACTCGATGAGGGGCCTTTGTTATACTCGATGAGGGGGCTTTGTTATACTCGACCAGGGGACTTTGTTATATTCGACCAGGGGACTTTGTTATACTCGACCAGGGGACTTTTGTTATAATCGACCAGGGGCCTTTGTATACTCGATTAGAAAACTTTGTTATACTCGACCAGGGGACTTTGTTATACTCGATCAAGGGACTTATGTTATACTCGATGAGGGGACTTTGTTATACTCGACCAGGGGCCTTTGTTATACAGGATCACCGGACTTTGTTATACTCGATAAGGGGACTTTGTTATACTCGGTAAGGGGAATTTGTTATACTCGATAAGAGGATTTTGTTAGACTCGAACAGGGGACTTTGTTATACTCGACCAGGGGACTTTGTTATACTCGATCAGGGAACTTTGTTATACTCTATGAGGTTCCTTTGTTATACTCGATCATGGTCCTTTGTTATACTAGATCAGGGGACTTTGTTATACTCGATCAGGGGACTTTCTTATACTCGAGCAGGAGCCTGTGTTATACTCGATCAGGGGACTTTGTAATGCTCAATGAGGAAGCTTTGTTATACTCGATGAGGAGACTTTGCTATACTCGACCAGGGGACTTTGTTATACTCGGTCATGGGACTTTGTTATACTCGACCAGGGGACTTTTTTATACTTGACCAATGGACTTTGGTTATACTCGAAGAGGGGCCTTTGTTATACTCGATCTGGGGACTTTGTTATACTCGACCAGGGGACTTTGTTATACTCGACCAGGGGACTTTTTTATACTTGACCAATGGACTTTGTTATACTCAATGAGGGGCCTTTGTTATACTCGATCAGGGGACTTTGTTATACTCGACCAAGGGACTTTGTTATATGCGATCAGGGGACTTTTTTATACTCGATCAGGGACTTTGTTATACTCAACCAGAGGACTATGTTATACTCGATCAGGGGACCTCAATCAGGGGACTTTGTTATACTCGATTAGGGGCCTTTGATGAGGGGGGCTTTGTTATACTCGACCAGGGGACATTGTTATACTCGATCAGGGGACTTTGTTGTACTCGACAAGGGGACTTTTTTATAATTAATCAGGAACTTTGTCATACTCGATCAGTGGACTTTCCTATATTTGACCAATGGACTTTGCTCTACTCGATGAGGGGCTTTTGTTATACTCGATCAGGGGACTTTGTTATACTCGACCAGGGGACTTTGTTATACTCGATCAGGGGACTTTGTTATACTCGAGCAGAGGACTTGGGTATATTCGATCAGGGGATATGTTATACTCGATCAGGGGACTTTGTTATGATCGGTTCAGGGGTCTTTGTTATACTCGTCCAATGGGCTTTGTTATACTAGGATCAGGGGACTTTGTTATACTCGATCAGTGGTCTTTGTTATACTCGATTAGAAAACTTTGTTATACTCGACCAGGGGACTTTGTTATACTCCACCAGGGACTTTGTTATACTCGATCAGGGGATATGTTATATTCGATCAGGGGACTTTGTTATGCTCGGTTCATGGGGCCTTGTTATACAAGGCTCAGGGGACATTGTTATTCTCGACCAGGGGACTTTGTTATACTTGACCAGCGGCCTTTGTTATACTCGGTCAGGAGACTTTGTTATGCTCGATCTGGGGACTTTGTTATACTGGGTCAGGAAACGTTGTTATACTCGATCAGGGGACTTTGTTAATCTCGACCAGGGGACTTTGTTATACTCGACCAGAGGCCTTTGTTATACTCGGTCTGGGGACTTTGTTATAATCGATAAGGGGACTTTGTTATGCTCGATCTGGGGACTTTGTTATACTGGGCCTGGAGACTTTGTTATATTCGATATGGGGGCTTTGTTATACGGGGCCAGGGGACTTTTTTATACTCGATCAGGGGACTTTGTATTACACGACCAGGGGACTTTTGTTATACTCGATCAGGGGCCTTTGTTATACTCGATCACCGGACTTTGTTATATTCGATAAGGGGTCTTTGTAATACTCGATAAGGGGAATTTGTTATACTCGATAAGGGGACTTTGTTAGACTCGAACAGGGGACTTTGATATACTCGGCCAGGGGTCTTTGTTATACTCGATTAGGCGGCTTAGTTATACTCGTTCAGGTGACTTTGTTATACTCGATGAGGGGCCTTTCTTATACTCGATCAAGGGCCTTTGTTATACTACATAAGGGGACTTTGTTATACTCGGTTCAGGGGTCTTTGTTATACCCGTCCAGTGGGCTTTGTTATACTAGGATCAGGGGACTTTGTTATACTCGATGAAGGGACTTTGCCTTACTCGATGAGGGCCCTTTGTTATACTCGACCAGGGGACTTTGTTATAATCGATCATGGGACTTTATTATGTTCGATATGGGGACTTTGTTATACTCGATCAAGGACTTTGTTATACTCGACAAGGGGACTTTTTTATACTTGTCCAGGGGGCTTTGTTATACTCGATCAGGGGACTTTGTTATACTCGATCAGGGACTTTGTTATACTCGATCAGGGGACTTTGTTATACTTGTCCAGGGGGCTTTGTTATACTCGATCAGGGGACTTTGTTATACTCGATCAAGGACTTTGTTATACTCGACAAGGGGACTTTTTTATATTTGACCAATGGACTTTGTTATACTCGATGAGGGGCCTTTGTTATACTCGATCTGGGGACTTTGTTATACTCGACCAGGGGATTGTTTTATACTTGACCAATGAACTTTGTTATACTCGACCAGGGGACTTTGTTATAATCGATCAGGGGACTTTGTTATGCTCGATCTGGGGACTTTGTTATACTGCGCCAGGAGACGTTGTTATACTCGATGAGGGGATATGTTATACTCGATCAGGGACTTTGTTATATTGGACCAGGGGACTTTGTTATACTCGATCAGGGCCTATGTTATACTCGATTAGGGGACTTTGTTATACTCGTCCAGGGGGCTTTGTTATACTCGATCAGGGGACTTTGTTATACTCGACCAGGGGCCTTTGTTATACTCGATCACCGGATTTTGTTAGAATCGAACAGGGGACTTTGTTTTACTCGACTAGGGTACTTTGTTATCCTCGATTAGGCGGCTTTGTTATACTCGATCAGGGATCTTTGTTATACTCGATGAGGGGCCTTTGTTATACTCGTTCAGGGGCCTTTGTTATACTCGATCAGAGGACTTTGTTATACTCGATCAGGGGACTTTCTTATACTCGAGCAGGGGGCAGTGTTATACTCGATCAGGGGACTTTGTTATACTCGATGTGGAGGCTTTTTTATACTCGATGAGGGGACTTTGCTATACTCGACCAGGGGACTTTGTTATACTCGATCAGGGGACTTTGTTATACTCGACCAGGGGACCTTTTTATACTTGACCAATGGACTTTGTTATACTCGATGAGGGGCCTTTGTTATACTCGATCTGGGGACTTTGTTATACTCGATCAGGGGACTTTGTTATACTCCATCAGGGGACTTTTTTATACTCGACCAGAGGACTTTGTTATACTCGATCAGGGGACTTTGTTATACTCGACCAGGGGACTTTTTATACTTGACCAATGGACTTTGTTATACTCAATGAGGGGCCTTTGTTATACTCGACCAGGGGACTTTGTTATACTCGACCAGGGGACTTTGTTATATGCGATCAGAGGACTTTTTTATACTCGATTAGGGACTTTGTTATTCTCAACCAGAACACTTTGTTATACTCGATCAGGGGACTTTGTTATACTCAATCAGGGGACTTTGTTATACTCGACAAGGTGACTTTTTTATAATTAATCAGGGGACATTGTCATACTCGATCAGTGGACGTTCCTATATTTGACCAATGGACTTTGCTATACTCGATGAGGGGCTTTTAATATACTCGATCAGGGGACTTTATTATACTCGATCAGGGGATATGTTATACTCGATCAGGGGACTTTGTTATGCTCGGTTCAGGGGTCTTTGTTATACTCGTCCATTGGGCTTTGTTATGCTAGGATCAGGGGACTTTGTTATACTCCATCAGGGGACTTTGTCTTACTCGATGATGGCCCTTTGTTATACTCCACCAGGGGACTTTGTTATAATCGATCAGGGGACTTTGTTATGCTCCATCTGGGGACTTTGTTATACTGCGCCAGGAGACGTTGTTATCCTTGATGAGGGGATATGTTATACTCGATCAGGGGACTTTGTTATACTGGACCAGGAGACTTTGTTATACTCGATCAGGGGACTTTGTTAAACTCGTCCAGGGGGCTTTGTTATGCTCGATCTAGGGACTTTGTTATACTGGGTCAGGAAACGTTGTTATACTCGATCAGGGGATATGTTATACTCGATCAGGGGACTTTGTTATACTGGACCAGGGGACTTTGTTATACTCGTCCAGGGGGCTTTGTTATATTACGATCAGCGGACTTTGTTATTCTCGACAAGGGGACTTTGTTATACTCGACCAGAGGCCTTTGTTATACTCGGTCTGGGTGACTTTGTTATAATCGATCAGGGGACTTTGTTATGCTCGATCTGGGGAATTTGTTATACTGGGCCTGGATTCTTTGTTATACTCGATCAGGGGATATGTTATACTCGATCAGGGGACTTTTTTATACTTGACCAGAGGACTTTGTTTTACTCGATCAGAGGATATGTTATACTCGATCAGTGGACTTTGTTATACTCGATTAGGGGCCTTTGTTATACTCGATGAGGGGGCTTTGTTATACTCGACCAGGGGACTTTGTTATACTCGATCAGGGAACTTTGTTATACTCAACCAGGGGACTTTTTTAAAATTAATCAGGGGACTTTGTCATACTCGATCAGGGGAATTTTGTTATACGCGATCAGGGGATATGTTATACTCGATCAGGGGACTTTGTTATACTCAACCAGAGGACTTTGTTATACTCGATCAGGGGACTTTGTTATACTCAATCATGGGACTTTGTTATACTCGATGAGGGGTTTTGGTTATCCTCGATCAGGGGATTTTGTTATACTCAATCAGGGGACTTTGTTATACTGGACCAGGAGGCTTTGTTATACTCGATCAGGGGACTTTGCTATACTCGGTTCAGGGGTCTTTGTTATACTCGTCCAGTGGGCTTTGTTATACTAGGATTAGGGGACTTTGTTATACTCGATCAAAGGACTTTGTCTTACTCAATGAGGGCCCTTTGTTATACTCGACCAGGGGACTTATTTATACTTGATCAATGGACTTTGTTATAATCCATGAGGGGCCTTTGTTATACTCGACCAGGGGCCTTTGTTGTACTCGATTAGAAAACTTTGTTATACTCGACCAGGGGACTTTGTTATACTCCACCAGGGAATTTGTTATACTCGATCAGGGGATATGTTATACTCCATCAGGGTTCTTTGTTATACTCGTCCAGTGGGCTTTGTTATACTAGGATCAGGGGACTTTGTTATACTCGATCAAAGGACTTTGTCTTACTCAATGAGGGCCCTTTGTTATACTCGACCAGGGGACTTTGTTATAATCGATCAGGGGACTTTGTTATGCTCGATCTGGGGACTTTGTTATACTGCGCCAGGAGATGTTGTTATACTCGATGAGGGGATATGTTATACTCGATCAGGGTATTTGTTATATTGGACCAGGGGACTTTGTTATACTCGATCAGGGACTTTATTATACTCGATGAGGGGACTTTGTTATATTCGTCCAGGGGGCTTTGTTATACTCGATGAGGAGCCTTTGTTATACTCGATATGGGGACTTTGTTATACTCGACCAGGGGACTTTTTTAAACTTGACCAATGGACTTTGTTATACTCAATGAGGGGCCTTTGTTATACTCGATCAGGGGACTTTCTTATACTTGACCAGGGGACTTTGTTATACACGATTAGGGGACTTTTTTATACTCGAATAGGAGACTTTGTTATACTCAACCAGAGGACTATGTTATACACGATGAGGGGCCTTTGTTATACTCGATGAGGGGGCTTTGTTATACTTGACCAGGGGACTTTGTTATACTCGACCAGGGGACTTTGTTATACTCGATCAGGGGACTTTGTTATACTCGACAAGAGGACTTTGTTATACTCGGTCAGGGGATATGTTATACTCGATCAGGGGACTTTGTTATACTCGACCAGGGGACTTTGTTATAATCGCCCAGGGGCCTTTGTTATACGCGATTAGAAAACTTTGTTATACTCGACCAGGGGACTTTGTTATACTCGATCAAGGGACTTCTGTTATACTCGATGAGGGGACTTTGTTATACTCGACCAGGGGCCTTTGTTATACAGGATCACCGGACTTTGTTATACTCGAACAGGGGACTTTGTTATACTCGAGCAGGAGACTTTGTTATACTCGATTAGGCGGCTTTGTTATACTCTATGAGGGAACTTTGTTAAATCGATGAGGGGCCTTTGTTATACTCGATTAGGGGCCTTTGTTATACTAGATCAGGGTACTTTGTTATACTCGATGAGGGGCCTTTGTTAGACTCGATCAGGGGCCTTTGTTATACTCGATCAGGGGACTTTGTTATACTCGATCAGGGGACTTTCTTATACTCGAGCAGGGGATACTCGATCAGGGGACTTTGTTATACTCGATGAGGGCCTTTTTGACTCGAGCAGGGGACTTTGCTATACTCGACCAGGGACTTCTTATACTGGATAAGGGACTTTGTTATACTCGCTGATGAGGGGCCTTAGACCGATCAGGGCCTTGTTATAATTTCGGATCAGGGACTTTATTATACTCAATGAGAGGCTTTGTTATACCCGGATCAGGGACTTTGGCTATACCGACCAGAAGACTTTGTTATACCTGATGAGGAGGCTTTGTTATACCTGATGAGGGGCCTTTTGTTATACCTGATCTGGGGGACTTTGTTATACCTTGAGCAGGGGACTTTGTTATACTCCATCAGGGGACTTTTTTATACTCAACCAGAGGACTTTGTTATACTCGACTAGGGGACTTTTTTATACTTGACCAATGGACTTTGTTATACTCAATGAGGGGCCTTTGTTACACTCGATCAGGGGACTTTGTTATACTCGACCAGGGGACTTTGTTATATGCGATCAGGGGACTTTTTTATACTCGATCAGGGACTTTGTTATACTCAACCAGAGGACTTTGTTATACTCGATCCGGGGACTTTGTTATACTGGGCCAGAGGACTTTTTGTATACTCGGTCAGGGGACTTTGTTATACTAGTATCAAAGGACTTTGTTATTCTCGACCAGGGGACTTTGTTATACTCGACCAGAGGCCTTTGTTATCCTCGGTCCGGGACTATGTTATAATCTATCAGGGGACTTTGTTATGCTCGATCTGGGGCTTTGTTATACTGGGCCAGGAGACTTTGTTATACTCGATGAGGGGATATGTTATACTCGATCAGGGGACTTTGTTATACTCGATCACGGGACTTTTGTTATACTCGATCAGGGGACTTTGTTATACTCGATCACGGGACTTTTGTTTTACTCGATCAGGGGACTTTGTTATACTCGTCCAGGGGGCTTTGTTATACTCGACCAGGGGACTTTGTTATAATCGATCAAGGGACTTTGTTATGCTCGATATGGGGACTTTGTTATACTGGGCCAGGGGACATTTTTATACTCGATCAGCGGACTTTGTTATACTCGATAAGGGGACTTTGTTGTACTCGATAAGGGGAATTTGTTATACTCGATAAGGGGGCTTTGTTATACTTAGATCAGGGGACTTTGTTATTCTCGACCAGGGGACTTTGTTATACTCGACCAGAGGCCTTTGTTATACTCGGTCCGGGGACTTTGTTATATTCATCCAGGGGGCTTTGTTATACTCGATCAGAGGACTTTGTTATACTCGACCAGGGGACTTTGTTGTAATCGATCAGGGGCCTTTGTTATGCTCGATCTGGGGACTTTGTTTTACTCGATCAGGGACTTTATTATACTCGACAAGGGGCCTTTTTTATACTTGACCAATGGACTTTGTTATACTCAATGAGGGGCCTTTGTTATACTCGATCAGGGGACTTTCTTATACTCGACCAGGGGACTTTGTTATACTCGATGAGGGGCCTTTGTTATACTCGATGAGGGGGCTTTGTTATACTCGACCAGGGGACTTTGTTATATTCGACCAGGGGACTTTGTTATACTCGACCAGGGGACTTTTGTTATAATCGACCAGGGGCCTTTGAATACTCGATTAGAAAACTTTGTTATACTCGACTAGGGGACTTTGTTATACTCGATCAAGGGACTTATGTTATACTCGATGAGGGGACTTTGTTATACTCGACCAGGGGCCTTTGTTATACAGGATCACCGGACTTTGTTATACTCGATAAGGGGACTTTGTTATACTCGGTAAGGGGAATTTGTTATACTCGATAAGAGGATTTTGTTAGACTCGAACAGGGGACTTTGTTATACTCGACCAGGGGACTTTGTTATACTCGATTAGGCGGCTTTGTTATACTCGATCAGGGAACTTTGTTATACTCGATGAGGTTCCTTTGTTATACTCGATGAGGGTCCTTTGTTATACTAGATCAGGGGACTTTGTTATACTCGATCAGGGGACTTTCTTATACTCGAGCAGGAGGCTGTGTTATACTCGATCAGGGGACTTTGTAATGCTCAATGAGGAAGCTTTGTTATACTCGATGAGGAGACTTTGCTATACTCGACCAGGGGACTTTGTTATACTCGGTCATGGGACTTTGTTATACTCGACCAGGGGACTTTTTTATACTTGACCAATGGACTTTGGTTATACTCGAAGAGGGGCCTTTGTTATACTCGATCTGGGGACTTTGTTATACTCGACCAGGGGACTTTGTTATACTCGACCAGGGGACTTTTTTATACTTGACCAATGGACTTTGTTATACTCAATGAGGGGCCTTTGTTATACTCGATCAGGGGACTTTGTTATACTCGACCAAGGGACTTTGTTTATATGCGATCAGGGGACTTTTTTATACTCGATCAGGGACTTTGTTATACTCAACCAGAGGACTATGTTATACTCGATCAGGGGACTTTGATATACTCAATCAGGGGACTTTGTTATACTCGATTAGGGGCCTTTGCTATAATCGATGAGGGGGGCTTTGTTATACTCGACCAGGGGACATTGTTATACTCGATCAGGGGACTTTGTTGTACTCGACAAGGGGACTTTTTTATAATTAATCAGGGACTTTGTCATACTCGATCAGTGGACTTTCCTATATTTGACCAATGGACTTTGCTATACTCGATGAGGGGCTTTTGTTATACTCGACCAGGGGACTTTGTTATATTCGACCAGGGGACTTTGTTATACTCGACCAGGGGACTTTTGTTATAATCGACCAGGGGCCTTTGAATACTCGATTAGAAAACTTTGTTATACTCGACTAGGGGACTTTGTTATACTCGATCAAGGGACTTATGTTATACTCGATGAGGGGACTTTGTTATACTCGACCAGGGGAATTTGTTATACTCGTTAAGAGGATTTTGTTAGACTCGAACAGGGGACTTTGTTATACTCGGCCAGGGGACTTTGTTATACTCGATTAGGCGGCTTTGTTATACTCGATCAGGGAACTTTGTTATACTCGATGAGGTTCCTTTGTTATACTCGGTCAGGGTTCTTTGTTATACTAGATTAGGGGACTTTGTTATACTCGATCAGGGGACTTTCTTATACTCGACCAGGAGGCTGTGTTATACTCGATCAGGGGACTTTGTAATGCTCAATGAGGAAGCTTTGTTATACTCGATGAGGAGACTTTGCTATACTCGACCAGGGGACTTTGTTATACTCGGTCATGGGACTTTGTTATACTCGACCAGGGGACTTTTTTACACTTGACCAATGGACTTTGGTTATACTCGAAGAGGGGCCTTTGTTATACTCGATCTGGGGACTTTGTTATACTCGACCAGGGGACTTTGTTATACTCGACCAGGGGACTTTTTTATACTTGACCAATGGACTTTGTTATACTCAATGAGGGGCCTTTGTTATACTCGATCAGGGGACTTTGTTATACTCGACCAAAGGACTTTGTTATATGCGATCAGGGGACTTTTTTATACTCGATCAGGGACTTTGTTATACTCAACCAGAGGACTATGTTATACTCGATCAGGGGCCTTTGTTATAATCGATGAGGGGGGCTTTGTTATACTCGACCAGGGGACATTGTTATACTCGATCAGGGAATTTGTTGTACTCGACAAGGGGACTTTTTTATAATTAATCAGGAACTTTGTCATACTCGATCAGTGGACTTTCCTATATTTGACCAATGGACTTTGCTCTACTCGATGAGGGGCTTTTGTTATACTCGATCAGGGGACTTTGTTATACTCGACCAGGGGACTTTGTTATACTCGATCAGGGGACTTTGTTATACTCGAGCAGAGGACTTGGGTATATTCGATCAGGGGATATGTTATACTCGATCAGGGGACTTTGTTATGATCGGTTCAGGGGTCTTTGTTATACTCGTCCAATGGGCTTTGTTATACTAGGATCAGGGGACTTTGTTATACTCGATCAGTGGTCTTTGTTATACTCGATTAGAAAACTTTGTTATACTCGACCAGGGGACTTTGTTATACTCCACCAGGGACTTTGTTATACTCGATCAGGGGATATGTTATATTCGATCAGGGGACTTTGTTATGCTCGGTTCATGGGGCCTTGTTATACAAGGCTCAGGGGACATTGTTATTCTCGACCAGGGGACTTTGTTATACTTGACCAGCGGCCTTTGTTATACTCGGTCAGGAGACTTTGTTATGCTCGATCTGGGGACTTTGTTATACTGGGTCAGGAAACGTTGTTATACTCGATCAGGGGACTTTGTTAATCTCGACCAGGGGACTTTGTTATACTCGACCAGAGGCATTTGTTATACTCGGTCTGGGGACTTTGTTATAAACGATCAGGGGACTTTGTTATGCTCGATCTGGCGACTTTGTTATACTGGGCCTGGAGACTTTGTTATACTCGATATGGGGGCTTTGTTATACGGGGCCAGGGGACTTTTTTATACTCGATCAGGGGACTTTGTATTACACGACCAGGGGACTTTTGTTATACTCGATCAGGGGCCTTTGTTATACTCGATCACCGGACTTTGTTATACTCGATAAGGGGTCTTTGTAATACTCGATAAGGGAATTTGTTATACTCGATAAGGGGACTTTGTTAGACTCGAACAGGGGACTTTGTTATACTCGGCCAGGGGTCTTTGTTATACTCGATTAGGCGGCTTAGTTATACTTGTTCAGGTGACTTTGTTATACTCGATGAGGGGCCTTTCTTATACTCGATCAAGGGCCTTTGTTATACTACATAAGGGGACTTTGTTATACTCGGTTCAGGGGTCTTTGTTATACCCGTCCAGTGGGCTTTGTTATACTAGGATCATGGGACTTTGTTATACTCGATGAAGGGACTTTGCCTTACTCGATGAGGGCCCTTTGTTATACTCGACCAGGGGACTTTGTTATAATCGATCATGGGACTTTATTATGTTCGATATGGGGACTTTGTTATACTCGATCAAGGACTTTGTTATACTCGACAAGGGGACTTTTTTATACTTGTCCAGGGGGCTTTGTTATACTCGATCAGGGGACTTTGTTATACTCGATCAGGGACTTTGTTATACTCGATCAGGGGACTATGTTATACTTGTCCATGGGGCTTTGTTATACTCAATCAGGGGATTTTGTTATACTCGATCAAGGACTTTGTTATACTCGATCTGGGGACTTTGTTATACTCGACCAGGGGACTGTTTTATACTTGACCAATGGACTTTGTTATACTCGACCAGGGGACTTTGTTATAATCGATCAGGGGACATTGTTATGCTCGATTTGGGGACTTTGTTATACTGCGCCAGGAGACGTTGTTATACTCGATGAGGGGATATGTTATACTCGATCAGGGTCTTTGTTATATTGGACCAGGGGACTTTGTTATATTCGATCAGGGCCTTTGTTATACTCGATTAGGGGACGTTGTTATACTCGTCCAGGGGGCTTTGTTATACTCGATCAGAGGACTTTGTTATACTCGACCAGGGGCCTTTGTTATACTCGATCACCGGATTTTGTTAGACTCGAACAGGGGACTTTGATTTACTCGACTAGGGTACTTTTTTATCCTCGATTAGGCGGCTTTGTTATACTTTCCAATCGAGGAACTGTTATACTCGATGAGGGCGCTGTTATACTCGTTCGAAGCTTTGTTATACTAGATCGAGACTTATTTATACTCGATGAGGGCCTTTTTGGACTCGATGAGACGCTGTTATACTCGATCGAGACTTTGTTATACTCGATCAGAGGCTTTCTTATACTCAGGCAAGTGATACTCGATCAGGGACTTGTTATACTTGATGTGAACTTTTATACTCGATGAGGGACTTTGCTATGCCTCTCGACCAGGGACTTTACTGTTATACTCGATCAGGGACTTTGTTATATCGACCAAGGACCTTTTATACTTAGCCAATGGACTTTATTATACTCGATGAGGGGCCTTTGTTATACTCGATCTAGAGGACTTTATTATACTCGATCAGAGACTTTTATATATTAATGGACTTTGTTATATGACAGAAGGACTTTGTTATACTCGATCAGGGGACTTTGTTATACTCGACCAGGGGACTTTTTTATACTTGACCAATGGACTTTGTTATACTCAATGAGGGGCCTTTGTTATACTCAATGAGGGGCCTTTGTTATACTCGACCAGGGGACTTTGTTATACTCGACCAGGGGACTTTGTTATATGCGATCAGAGGACTTTTTTATACTCGATCAGTGACTTTGTTATTCTCAACCAGAACACTTTGTTATACTCGATCAGGGGACTTTGTTATACTCAATCAGGGGACTTTGTTATACTCGACAAGGTGACTTTTTTATAATTAATCAGGGGACATTGTCATACTCGATCAGTGGACTTTCCTATATTTGACCAATGGACTTTGCTATACTCGATGAGGGGCTTTTAATATACTCGATCAGGGGACTTTGTTATACTCGATCAGGGGATATGTTATACTCGATCAGGGGACTTTGTCTTACTCGATGATGGCCCTTTGTTATACTCCACCAGGGGACTTTGTTATAATCGATCAGGGGACTTTGTTATGCTCCATCTGGGGACTTTGTTATACTGCGCCAGGAGACGTTGTTATCCTTGATGAGGGGATATGTTATACTCGATCAGGGGACTTTGTTATACTGGACCAGGAGACTTTGTTATACTCGATCAGGGGACTTTGTTATACTCGTCCAGGGGACTTTGTTATACTCGATCAGGGGACTTTGTTATACTGGACTAGGCACTTTGTTATACTCGATCAGGGGACTTTGTTATACTCGTCCAGGGGGCTTTGTTATGCTCGATCTAGGGACTTTCTTATAGTGGGTCAGGAAACGTTGTTATACTCGATCAGGGGATATGTTATACTCGATCAGGGGACTTTGTTATACTGGACCAGGGGACTTTGTTATACTCGTCCAAGGGGCTTTGTTATATTACGATCAGCGGACTTTGTTATTCTCGACAAGGGGACTTTGTTATACTCGACCAGAGGCCTTTGTTATTCTCGGTCTGGGTGACTTTGTTATAATCGATCAGGGGACTTTGTTATGCTCGATCTGGGGAATTTGTTATACTGGGCCTGGATTCTTTGTTATACTCGATCAGGGGATATGTTATACTCGATCAGGGGACTTTTTTATACTTGACCAGAGGACTTTGTTTTACTCAATCAGAGGATATGTTATACTCGATCAGTGGACTTTGTTATACTCGATTAGGGGCCTTTGTTATACTCGATGAGGGGGCTTTGTTATACTCGACCAGGGGACTTTGTTATACTCGATCAGGGAACTTTGTTATACTCAACCAGGGGACTTTTTTAAAATTAATCAGGGGACTTGGTCATACTCGATCAGGGGAATTTTGTTATACGCGATCAGGGGATATGTTATACTCGATCAGGGGACTTTGTTATACTCAACCAGAGGACTTTGTTATACTCGATCAGGGGACTTTGTTATACTCAATCATGGGACTTTGTTATACTCGATGAGGGGTTTTGGTTATCCTCGATCAGGGGATTTTGTTATACTCGACCAGGGGACTTTCTTATACTCGATCAGGAGACTTTGTTATACTCGACCAGGGGAATTTGTTATACTCGATCAGGGGACTTTGTTATACTCGTCTAGGGGGCTTTTTTATACACGATCAGGGGACTGTGTAATACTCGATCAGGGGACTTTGTCCTACTCGATCAGGGCCCTTTGCTATACTCGACCAGGGAACTTTGTTATAATCGATCAGGGGACTTTGTTATACTGGACCAGGGGACTTTTTTATACCCGATGAGGGGGCTTTGTTATACTCGATCAGGGGACTTTGGTTATACTCGATCAGGGGACTTTGTTATACTCGACCAGGGGCCTTTGTTATACTCGATCAGGGGACTTTTTTATACTCGATAAGAGGAATTTGTTATACTCGATCAGGGGACTTTGTATTTCTCGATCAGGGCCCTTTGCTATACTCAACCAGGGGACTTTGTTATAATCGATCAGGGGACTTTGCTATGCTCGATATCGGGACATTGTTATACTTGGCCAGGGGACTATTTTTACTCGATCAGGGGACTTTGTTATACTAGTATCAGGGAACTTTGTTATTCTCGACCAGGGGACTTTGTTATACTCGGTCAGGGACTTTGTTATAATCAATCAGGGGACTTTGTTATGCTCGATCTGGGGACTTTGTTATACTGGGCCAGGAGACTGTGTTATACTCGATCAGGGGATATGTTATACTCGATCAGGGGACTTTGTTATACTGGACCAGGGAACTTTGTTATACTCGATCAGGGGACTTTGTTATACTCGATCAGGGGACTTTGTTATACTCGTCCAGGGGGCTTTGTTGTACTCGATCAGGGGACTTTAATATACTCGATCAGGGGACTTGTCTTACTCGATCAGGGCCCTTTGCTATAATCGATCACCGGACTTTGTTATACTCGATAAGGGGTCTTTGTTATACTCGATATGGGGACTTTGTTATACCGGGCCAAGGGACTTTTTTATACTCGATCATGGGACTTTGTTATACACGATCAGGGAACTTTTGTTATACTCGATCAGGGGCCTTTGTTATACTCGATCACCGGACTTTGTTATACTCGATAAGGGGTCTTTGTAATACTCGATAAGGGGAATTTGTTATACTCGATAAGGGGACTTTGTTAGACTCGAACAGGGGACTTTGTTATACTCGACCAGGGGACTTTGTTATACTCGATTAGGCTGCTTAGTTATACTCGATCAGGTGACTTTGTTATAATCGATAAGGGGTCTTTGTAATACTCGATAAGGGAATTTGTTATACTCGATAAGGGGACTTTGTTAGACTCGAACAGGGGACTTTGTTATACTCGGCCAGGGGTGTTTGTTATACTCGATTAGGCGGCTTAGTTATACTCGTTCAGGTGACTTTGTTATACTTGATGAGGGGGCTTTCTTATACTCGATCAAGGGCCTTTGTTATACTACATAAGGGGACTTTGTTATACTCGGTTCAGGGGTCTTTGTTATACCCGTCCAGTGGGCTTTGTTATACTAGGATCAGGGGACTTTGTTATACTCGATGAAGGGACTTTGCCTTACTCGATGAGGGCCCTTTGTTATACTCGACCAGGGGACTTTGTTATAATCGATCACGGGACTTTATTATGTTCGATATGGGGACTTTGTTTTACTCGATAAAGGACTTTGTTATACTCGACAAGGGGACTTTTTTATACTTGTCCAGGGGGCTTTGTTATACTCGATCAGGGGACTTTGTTATACTCGACCAGGGACTTTGTTATACTCGATCAGGGGACTTTGTTATACTTGTCCAGGGGGCTTTGTTATACTCGATCAGGGGATTTTGTTATACTCGATCAAGGACTTTGTTATACTCGATCTGGGGACTTTGTTATACTCGACCAGGGGACTGTTTTATACTTGACCAATGGACTTTGTTATACTCGACCAGGGGACTTTGTTATAATCGATCAGGGGACATTGTTATACTCGATTTGGGGACTTTGTTATACTGCGCCAGGAGACGTTGTTATACTCGATGAGGGGATATGTTATACTCGATCAGGGTCTTTGTTATATTGGACCAGGGGACTTTGTTATATTCGATCAGGGCCTTTGTTATACTCGATTAGGGGACGTTGTTATACTCGTCCAGGGGGCTTTGTTATACTCGATCAGAGGACTTTGTTATACTCGACCAGGGGCCTTTGTTATACTCGATCACCGGATTTTGTTAGACTCGAACAGGGGACTTTGTTTTACTCGACTAGGGTACTTTGTTATCCTCGATTAGGCGGCTTTGTTATACTCGATCAGGGAACTTTGTTATACTCGATGAGGGGCCTTTGTTATACTCGTTCAGGGGCCTTTGTTATACTAGATCAAGGGACTTTGTTATACTCGATGAGGGGCCTTTTTTGGACTCGATCAGGGGCCTTTGTTATACTCGATCAGAGGACTTTGTTATACTCGATCAGGGGACTTTCTTATACTCGAGCAGGGGGCAGTGTTATACTCGATCAGGGGACTTTGTTATACTCGATGTGGAGGCTTTTTTATACTCGATGAGGGGACTTTGCTATACTCGACCAGGGGACTTTGTTTTACTCGATTAGGGGACTTTGTTATACTCGACCAGGGGACCTTTTTAAACT
The DNA here is from genome assembly GCF_018991925.1 of Homarus americanus. NCBI lineage: Eukaryota > Metazoa > Arthropoda > Malacostraca > Decapoda > Nephropidae > Homarus > Homarus americanus. The sequence continues at coordinate 41,140 of NW_024712612.1, forward strand.
TGACCAATGGACTTTGTTATACTCGCTGAGGGGCCTTTGTTATACTCGATCTGGGGACTTTGTTATACTCGATCAGGGGACTTTGTTATACTCCATCAGGGGACTTTTTTATACTCGACCAGAGGACTTTGTTATACTCGATCAGGGGACTTTGTTATACTCGACCAAGGGACTTTTTTATACTTGACCAATGGACTTTGTTATACTCAATGAGGGGCCTTTGTTATACTCGACCAGGGGACTTTGTTATACTCGACCAGGGGACTTTGTTATATGCGATCAGAGGACTTTTTTATACTCGATTAGGGACTTTGTTATTCTCAACCAGAACACTTTGTTATACTCGATCAGGGGACTTTGTTATACTCAATCAGGGGACTTTGTTATACTGGACAAGGTGACTTTTTTATAATTAATCAGGGGACATTGTCATACTCGATCAGTGGACTTTCCTATATTTGACCAATGGACTTTGCTATACTCGATGAGGGGCTTTTAATATACTCGATCAGGGGACTTTGTTTTACTCGATCAGGGGATATGTTATACCTGATGATGGCCTCTTTGTTATAATGCACCAGGGACTTTGTTATAATCGATCAGGGGACTTTTGCTATGCTCCATCTGGGACTTTGTTATACTGGCGCCAGGAGACGCTTGTTATCCTTTGGATGAGGGATATGTTATACTCATCAGGGACTTTGTACTGACCAGGAGACTTTGTTATACTCGATCAGGGGACTTTGTTATACTCGTCCAGGGGACTTTGTTATACTCGATCAGGGGACTTTGTTATACTGGACCAGGCACTTTGTTATACTCGATCAGGGGACTTTGTTATACTCGTCCAGGGTCTTTGTTATACTGGGTCAGGAAACGTTGTTATACTCGATCAGGGGATATGTTATACTCGATCAGGGGACTTTGTTATACTGGACCAGGGGACTTTGTTATACTCGTCCAGGGGGCTTTGTTATATTAGGATCAGGGGACTTTGTTATTATCGACCAGGGGACTTTGTTATACTCGACCAGAGGCGTTTCTTATACTCGGTCGGGTGAGTTTGTTATAATCGATAAGGGGACTTTGTTATGCTCGATCTGGGGACTTTCTTATACTGGGCCTGGAAACTTTGTTATACTCGATCAGGGGATATGTTATACTCGATCAGGGGACTTTTTTATACTTGACCAGAGGACTTTGTTATACTCGATCAGGGGATATGTTATACTCGATCAGTGGACTTTGTTATACTCGATTAGGGGCATTTGTTATACTCGATGAGGGGGCTTTGTTATACTCGACCAGGGGACTTTGTTATACTCGATCAGGGAACTTTGTTATACTCAACCAGGGGACTTTCTTAAAATTAATCATGGGACTTTGTCATACTCGATCAGGGGAATTTTGTTATACCCGATCAGGGGATATGTTATACTCGATCAGGGGACCTTGTTATACTCAACAAGAGGACTTTGTTATACTCGATAAGGGGACTTTGTTATACTCAATCAGGGGACTTTGTTATGCTCGATTAGGGGCCTTTGTTATACTCGATGAGGGGGCTTTGTTATACTCGACAAGGGGACTTTGTTATACTCGATCAGGGAACTTTGTTATACTCAACCAGGGGACTTTTTTTAAATTTATCAGGGAACTTTGTTATACTCAACCAGGGGACTTTTTTAAAATTAATCATGGGACTTTGTCATACTCGATCAGGGGAATTTTGTTATACTCGATCAGGGGATATGTTATACTCGATCAGGGGACCTTGTTATACTCAACAAGAGGACTTTGTTATACTCGATAAGGGGACTTTGTTATACTCAATCAGGGGACTTTGTTATGCTCGATTAGGGGCCTTTGTTATACTCGATGAGGGGGCTTTGTTATACTCGACAAGGGGACTTTGTTATACTCGATCAGGGAACTTTGTTATACTCAACCAGGGGACTTTTTTTAAATTAATCAGGGACTTTGTCATACTCGAACCAGGGGAATTTTGTTATACGCGATCAGGGGATATGTTATACTCGATCAGGGGACTTTGTTATACTCAACCAGAGGACTTTGTTATACTCGATCAGGGGATTTTGTTATACTCAATCATGGGACTTTGTTATACTCGATGAGGGGTTTTGGTTACCCTCGATCAGGGGACTTTGTTATACTCGACTAGGGGACTTTGTTATACTCGATCAGGGGACTTTGTTATACTCGACCAGAGGACTTTTTTATTCTCGATCAGGGGATATGTTATACTCGATGAGGGGATTTTCTATACTTGATTAGGGGACTTTGTTATACTCGATCAGGGGAATTTTGTTATACTCGATGAGAGGACTTTGTTATACTCGACCAGGGGCCTTTGTTATACTCGATAAGAAAACTTTGTTACACTCGACCAAGGGACTTTGTTATACTCGATCAAGGGACTTTTGTTATACTCGATCAGGGAACTTAGCTATACTCGTCCAGGGTCCTTTGTTATACTCGATCAGGGGACTTTGTTATACTGGACCAGGGGACTTTTTTATACCCGATCAGGGGACTTTGTTATACTCGATCAGGGGACTTCTGTTATCCTCGATCAGGGGACTTTGTTATACTCGACCAGGGGCCTTTGTTATACTCGATCAGGGGACTTTGTTATACTCGATAAGGGGACTTTGTTATTCTCGATAAGAGGAATTTGTTATACTCGATCAGGGGACTTTGTCTTACTCGATCAGAGCCCTTTGCTATACTCGACCAGGGGACTTTGATATAATGGATCAGGGGACTTTGTTATACTCGATATGGGGACTTTGTTATACTGGGCCAGGGGACTTTTTTATACTCGATCAGGGGACTTTGTTATACTCGATCAGGGGACTTTTGTTATACTCGATCTGGGGACTTTTTTATACTCGACCAGGGGCCTTTGTTATACTCGATCACCGGACTTTGTTATACTCGATAAGGAGTCTTTGTAATACTCGATAAGGTGAATTTGTTATACTCGATAAGGGGAATTTGTTATACTCGAGCAGGTGACTTTGTTATACTCTATGAGGGACCTTTCTAATACTCGATCAGGGGCCTTTGTTATCCTAGATCAGGGGACTTTGTTATACTCGGTTCAGGGGTCTTTATTATACTCGTCCAGTGGGCTTTGTTATACTAGGATCAGGGGACTTTGTTATACTCGATCAAGGGACTTTGTCTTACTCGTTGAGGGCCCTTTGTTATACTCGACCAGGGGACATTGTTATAATTGATCAGGGGACTTTGTTTTGTTCGATCTGGGGACTTTGTTATACTGCGCCAGGAGACGTTGTTATACTGGATGAGGGGATATGTTATACTCGATAAGGGTCTTTGTTATATTGGACCAGGGGACTTTATTATACTCGATCAGGGACTTTGTTATACTCGATCAGGGGACTTTGTTGTACTCGTCCAGGGGGCTTTGTTATACTCGATGAGGGGACTTTGTTATACTCGATCAAGGACTTTGTTATACTAGACAAGGGGACTTTTCTATACTTGGCCAATGGACTTTGTAATACTCGATGAGGGGCCTTTGTTATACTCGATCTGGGGACTTTGTTATACTCGACCAGGGGACTTTTTTATACTTGACCAATGGACTTTGTTATACTCGACCAGGGGACTTTGTTATAATCGATCAGGGGACTTTGTTATACTCGATGAGGGACTTTGTTATACTCGATCAGGGGACTTTGTTAATCTCGTCCAGGGGGCTTTGTTATACTCGATCAGGGGACTTTGTTATACTCGACGAGGGGCCTTTGTTATACTCGATCACCAGATTTTGTTAGACTCAAACAGGGGACTAAGTTATACTCGACCAGGGGACTGTGTTATACTCGATTAGGCGGCTTTGTTATACTCGATCAGGGAACTTTGTTATACTCAACCAGGGGACTTTTTTAAAATTAATCATGGGACTTTGTCATACTCGATCAGGGGAATTTTGTTATACTCGATCAGGGGATATGTTATACTCGATCAGGGGACTTTGTTATACTCAACAAGAGGACTTTGTTATACCCGATAAGGGGACTATGTTATACTCGAAGAGGGGGCTTTGTTATACTCGACCAGGGGACTTTGTTATACTCGATCAGGGAACTTTGTTATACTCAACCAGGGGACTTATTTAAAATTAATCAGGGGACTTTGTCATACTCGAACCAGGGGAATTTTGTTATACGCGATCAGGGGATATGTTATACTCGATCAGGGGACTTTGTTATACTCAACCAGAGGACTTTGTTATACTCGATCAGGGGACTTTGTTATACTCAATCATGGGACTTTGATATACTCGATGAGGGGTTTTGGTTATCCTCGATCAGGGGACTTTGTTATACTCGACCAGGGGACTTTGTTATACTCGATCAGGGGACTTTGTTATACTCGACCAGAGGACTTTTTTATAATCGATCAGGGAATATGTTATACTCGATGAGGGGATTTTCTATACTTGATTAGGGGACTTTGTTATACTCGATCAGGGGAATTTTGTTATACTCGATCAGAGGACTTTGTTATACTCGATCAAGGGACTTTTGTTATACTCGATTAGGGGACTTTGTTATACTCGTCCAGGGTCCTTTGTTATACTCGATCAGGGGACTTTGTTATACTGGACCAGGGGCTTTGTATACCCGATCAGGGGACTTTGTTATACTCGATCAGGGGACTTTTGTTATCCTCGATCAGGGGACTTTGTTATACTCGACCAGGGGCCTTTGTTATACTCGATCAGGGGACTTTGTTATACTCGATAAGGGGACTTTGTTATACTCGATAAGAGGAATTTGTTATACTCGATCAGGGGACTTTGACTTACTCGATCAGAGCCCTTTGCTATACTCGACCAGAGGACTTTGATATAATCGATCAGGGGACTTTGTTATACTCGATATGGGGACTTTGTTATACTGGGCCAGGGGACTTTTTTATACTCGATCAGGGGACTTTGTTATACTCGATCAGGGGACTTTTGTTGTACTCGATCTGGGGACTTTTTTATACTCGACCAGGGGCCTTTGTTATACTCGATCACCGGACTTTGTTATACTCGATAAGGAGTCTTTGTAATACTCGATAAGGGGAATTTGTTATAATCGACCAGGGGACTTTGTTATAATCGATCAGGGGACTTTGTTATACTCGATCCGGGACTTTGTTATACTCGATCAGGGGACTTTGTTATACTCGTCCAGGGGACTTTTTTATACTTGACCAATGGACTTTGTTATACTCGACCAGGGGACTTTGTTATAATCGATCAGGGGACTTTGTTATACTCGATGAGGGACTTTGTTATACTCGATCAGGGGACTTTGTTAATCTCGTCCAGGGGGCTTTGTTATACTCGATCAGGGGACTTTGTTATACTCGACGAGGGGCCTTTGTTATACTCGATCACCAGATTTTGTTAGACTCAAACAGGGGACTAAGTTATACTCGACCAGGGGACTTTGTTATACTCGATTAGGCGGCTTTGTTATACTCGATCAGGGAACTTTGTTATACTCAACCAGGGGACTTTTTTAAAATTAATCATGGGACTTTGTCATACTCGATCAGGGGAATTTTGTTATACTCGATCAGGGGATATGTTATACTCGATCAGGGGACTTTGTTATACTCAACAAGAGGACTTTGTTATACTCGATACTCGAGGGGGGCTTTGTTATACTCGACCAGGGGACTTTGTTACTTTGTTATACTCAACCAGGGGACTTATTTAAAATTAATCAGGGGACTTTGTCATACTCGAACCAGGGGAATTTTGTTATACGCGATCAGGGGATATGTTATACTCGATCAGGGGACTTTGTTATACTCAACCAGAGGACTTTGTTATACTCGATCAGGGGACTTTGTTATACTCAATCATGGGACTTTGATATACTCGATGAGGGGTTTTGGTTATCCTCGATCAGGGGACTTTGTTATACTCGACCAGGAGACTTTGTTATACTCGATCAGGGGACTTTGTTATACTCGACCAGAGGACTTTTTTATAATCGATCAGGGGATATGTTATACTCGATGAGGGGATTTTCTATACTTGATTAGGGGACTTTGTTATACTCGATCAGGGGAATTTTGTTATACTCGATCAGAGGACTTTGTTATGCTCGATCAAGGGACTTTTGTTATACTCGATTAGGGGACTTTGTTATACTCGTCCAGGGTCCTTTGTTATACTCGATCAGGGGACTTTGTTATACTGGACCAGGGGCTTTTTTATACCCGATCAGGGGACTTTGTTATACTCGATCAGGGGACTTTTGTTATCCTCGATCAGGGGACTTTGTTATACTCGACGAGGGGCCTTTGTTATACTCGATCAGGGGACTTTGTTATACTCGATAAGGGGACTTTGTTATACTCGATAAGAGGAATTTGTTATACTCGATCAGGGGACTTTGTCTTACTCGATCAGAGCCCTTTGCTATACTCGACCAGGGGACTTTGATATAATCGATCAGGGGACTTTGTTATACTCGATATGGGGACTTTGTTATACTGGGCCAGGGGACTTTTTTATACTCGATCAGGGGACTTTGTTATACTCGATCAGGGGACTTTTGTTGTACTCGATCTGGGGACTTTTTTATACTCGACAAGGGGCCTTTGTTATACTCGATCACCGGACTTTGTTATACTCGATAAGGAGTCTTTGTAATACTCGTTAAGGGGAATTTGTTATAATCGACCAGGGGACTTTGTTATAATCGATCAGGGGACTTTGTTATACTCGATCCGGGACTTTGTTATACTCGATCAGGGGACTTTGTTATACTCGTCCAGCGGGCTTTGTTATACTCGATCAGGGGACTTTGTTATACTCGACCAGGGGCCTTTGTTATACTCGATCACCGGATTTTGTTAGACTCAAACAGGGGACTAAGTTATACTCGCCCAGGGGACTTTGTTATACTCGATTAGGCAGCTTTGTTATACACGATCTGGGGACTTTGTTATACTCGATATGGGAACTTTGTTATACTCAACCAGGGGACTTTTTTAAAATTAATCATGGGACTTTGTCATACTCGATCAGGGGAATTTTGTTATACTCGATCAGGGGTTATGTTATACTCGATCAGGGGACTTTGTTATACTCAACAAGAGGACTTTGTTATACTCGATCAGGGAACTTTGTTATACTCAACCAGGGGACTTTGTTATACTCGATGAGGGGTTTTGGTTATCCTCGATCAGCGGACTTTCTTATACTCGACCAGGGGACTTTGTTATACTCGATCAGGGAACTTTGTTATACTCGATGAGGGGATTTTCTATACTTGATTAGGGGACTTTGCTATACTCGATCAGGGGAATTTTTTTATACTCGATCAGAGGACTTTGTTATACTCGACCAGGGGCCTTTGTTATACTCGATAAGAAAACTTTGTTATACTCGACCAAGGGACTTTGTTATATTCTATCAAGGGACTTTTGTTATACTCGATCAGGGGACTTTGTTATACTCGTCCAGGGTCCTTTGTTATACTCGATCAGGGGACTTTGTTATACTGGACCAGGGGACTTTTTTATACCCGATCAGGGGACTTTGTTATACTCGATCAGGGGACTTTTGTTATCCTCGATCAGGGGACTTTGTTATACTCGACCAGGGGCCTTTGTTATACTCGATCAGGGGACTTTGTTATACTCGATAAGGGGACTTTGTTATACTCGATAAGAGGAAATTGTTATACTCGATCAGGGGACTTTGTCTTACTCGATCAGAGCCCTTTGCTATACTCGACCAGGGGACTTTGATATAATCGATCAGGGGACTTTGTTATACTCGATATGGGGACTTTGTTATACTGGGCCAGGGGACTTTTTTATACTCGATCAGGGGACTTTGTTATACTCGATCAGGGGACTTTTGTTGTACTCGATCTGGGGACTTTTTTATACTCGACCAGGGGCCTTTGTTATACTCGATCACCGGACTTTGTTATACTCGATAAGGAGTCTTTCTAATACTCGATCAGGGGCCTTTGTTATCCTAGATCAGGGGACTTTGTTATACTCGGTTCAGGGTTCTTTGTTATACTCGTCCAGTGGGCTTTGTTATACTAGGATCAGGGGACTTTGTAATACTCGATCAAGGGACTTTGTCTTACTCGATGAGGGCCCTTTGTTATACTCGACCAGGGGACTTTGTTATAATCGATCAGGGGACTTTGTTATGCTCGATCTGCGGACTTTGTTATACTGCGCCAGGAGACGTTGTTATACTCGATGAGGGGATATGTTATACTCGATCAGGGTCTTTGTTATATTGGACCAGGGGACTTTATTATACTTGATCAGGGACTTTGTTATACTCGATCAGGGGACTTTGTTATACTCGACCAGGGGACTTTGTTATACTCGATCAGGTGACTTTGTTATACTCGACCAGAGGACTTTTTTATACTCGATCAGGGGATATGTTATACTCGATGAGGGGATTTTCTATACTTGATTAGGGGACTTTGTTATACTCGATCAGGGGAATTTTGTTAAACTCGATCAGAGGACTTTGTTATACTCGACCAGGGGCCTTTGTTATACTCGATAAGAAAACTTTGTTATACTCGACCAAGGGACTTTGTTATACTCGATCAAGGGACTTTTGTTATACTCGATCAGGGGACTTTGTTATACTCGTCCAGGGTCCTTTGTTATACTCGATCAGGGGACTTTGTTATACTGGACCAGTGGACTTTTTTATACCCGATCAGGGGACTTTGTTATACTCGATCAGGGGACTTTTGTTATCCTCGATCAGGGGACTTTGTTATACTCGACCAGGGGCCTTTGTTATACTCGATCAGGGGACTTTGTTATACTCGATAAGGGGACATTGTTATACTCGATAAGAGGAAATTGTTATACTCGATCAGGGGACTTTGTCTTACTCGATCAGAGCCCTTTGCTATACTCGACCAGGGGACTTTGTTATACTGGGCCAGGGGACTTTTTTATACTCGATCAGGGGACTTTGTTATACTCGATCAGGGGACTTTTGTTGTACTCGATCTAGGGACTTTTTTATACTCGACCAGGGGCCTTTGTTATACTCGATCACCGGACTTTGTTATACTCGATAAGGAGTCTTTTTAATTCTCGATAAGAGGACTTTGTTATACTCGATCAGGTGACTTTGTTATACTCTATGAGGGGCCTTTCTAATACTCGATCAGGGGCCTTTGTTATCCTAGATCAGGGGACTTTGTTATACTCGGTTCAGGGTTCTTTGTTATACTCGTCCAGTGGGCTTTGTTATACTAGGATCAGGGGACTTTGTAATACTCGATCAAGGGACTTTGTCTTACTCGATGAGGGCCCTTTGTTATACTCGACCAGGGGACTTTGTTATAATCGATCAGGGGACTTTGTTATGCTCGATCTGCGGACTTTGTTATACTCCGCCAGGAGACGTTGTTATACTCGATGAGGGGATATGTTATACTCGATCAGGGTCTTTGTTATATTGGACCAGGGGGCTTTGTTATACTCGATGAGGGGACTTTGTTATACTCGATCAAGGACTTTGTTATACTCGACAAGGGGACTTTTTTATACTTGACCAATGGACTTTGTAATACTCGATGAGGGGCCTTTGTTATACTCGATCTGGGGACTTTGTTATACTCGACCAGGGTACTTTTTTATTCTTGACCAATGGACTTTGTTATACTCGACCAGGGGACTTTGTTATAATCGATCAGGGGACTTTGTTATACTCGATCAGGGACTTTGTTATACTCGATCAGGGGACTTTGATATACTCGTCCAGGGGGCTTTGTTATACTCGATCAGGGGACTTTGTTATACTCGACCAGGGGCCTTTGTTATACTCGATCACCGGATTTTGTTAGACTCAAACAGGGGACCAAGTTATACTCGACCAGGGGACTTTGTTATACTCGATTAGGCGGCTTTGTTATACTCGATCAGGGAACTTTGTTATTCTCGATGAGGGGCCTTTGTTATACTCGATCAGGGCCCTGTGTTATACTAGATCAGGGGCTTTTGTTATACTCGATGAGGGGCCTTTTTTGGACTCGATGAGGGGCCTTTGTTATACTCGATCAGTGGACTTTGTTATACTTGATCAGGGGACTTTCTTATACTCGAGCGGGGGGCTGTGTTAAACTCGATCAGGGGACTTTGTTATACTCGATGAGGAGGCTTTGTTATACTCGATCAGGGGATTTTGCTATACTCGACTAGGGGACTTTGTTATACTCGATCAGGGGACTTTGTTATACTCGACCAGGGGACTTTTTTATACTTGACCAATGGACTTTGTTATACTCGATGAGGGGCCTTTGTTATACTCGATCAGGGGACTTTCTTATACTCGAGCAGACGACTTTGGTATATTCGATCAGGGGATATATTATACTCGATCAGGGGACTTTGTTATACTTGTTTTGGGGACTTTGTTATACTCGTCCATTGGGCTTTGTTATAATAGGATCAGGGGACTTTGATATACTCGATCAGGGGACTTTGTCTTACTCGATGAGGGCCCTTTCTAATACTCGACCAGAGGACTTTGTTATAATCGATCAGGAAATTTTGTTATGCTCGATCTGGGGACTTTGTTATACTGCGCCTGGAGACGTTGTTATCCTCGATGAGGGGATATGTTATACTCGATCAGGGGACTTTGTTATACTGGACCAGGAGACTTTGTTATACTCGATCAGGGGACTTTGTTATACTCGATCAGGGGACTTTGTTATACTCGTCCAGGGGGCTTTGTTATGCTTGATCTAGGGACTTTGTTATACTAGGTCAGGAAACGTTGTTATACTCTATCAGGGGATATGTTTTACTCGATCAGGGGACTTTGTTATACTGGACCAGGGAACTTTGTTATACTCTTCCAGGGGGCTTTGTTATTCTCGACCAGGGGACTTTGTTATACTCGACCAGAGGCCTTTCTTATACTCGGTCTGGGTGACTTTGTTATAATCGATCAGGGGACTTTGTTATGCTCGATCTGGGGACTTTGTTATACTGGGCCTGGAGACTTTGTTATACTCGATCAGGGGATATGTTATACTCGATCAGGGGACTTTTTTATACTTGACCAGAGGACTTTGTTATACTCGATCAGGGGATATGTTATACTCGATCAGTGGACATTGTTATACTCGATTAGGGGCCTTTGTTATACTCGATGAGGGGACTTTGTTATACTGGGCCAGGGGACTTTTTTATACTCGATCAGGGGACTTTGTTATACTCGATCAGGGGACTTTTGTTATACTCGATCTGGGGACTTTGTTATACTCGATCAGGGGCCTTTGTTATACTCGATCACCGGACTTTGTTATACTCGATAAGGGGTCTTTGTAATACTCGATAAGGGGAATTTGCTATACTCGATAAGGGGACTTTGTTAGACTCGAACAGGTGACTTTGTTATACTCGATGAGGGGCGTTTCTTATACTCGATCAGGGGCCTTTGTTATTCTAGATAAGGGGACTATGTTATACTCGGTTCAGGGGTCTTTGTTATACTCGTCCAGTGGGCTTTGTAATACTAGGATCAGGGGACTTTGTTATACTCGATCAAGGGACTTTGTTATTCTCGACAGGGAGACTTTTTATACTTGACCAATGGACTTTGTTACTCGATGAGGGCCTTTGTTATACTCGATCTAGGGGACTTTGTTAAACTCGACCAGGGGACTTTTATATCGACCAATGGACTTTTTGTATACTCGATCTGGGGACTTTGTTATAATCGATCAGGGGACTTTGTTATACTCGATCAGGGACTTTGTTATACTCGATCAGGGGACTTTGTTATACTCGTCCAGGGGGCTTTGTTATACTCGATCAGGGTACTTTGTTATACTCGACCAGGGGCCTTTGTTATGCTCGATCACCGGATTTTGTTAGACTCAAACAGGGGACTAAGTTATACTCGACCAGGGGACTTTGTTATACTCGATTAGGCGGCTTTGTTATACTCGATCAGGGGACTTTCTTATACTCGATGAGGGGCCTTTGTTATA